>NC_058122.1:300000-397500 GCF_914725855.1 Thunnus albacares | reverse complement strand
GCGGGTCATGGCATTCAGATGTAACTGCCTCTCATGCCAGTAGGGACAGCTTATGTAACATGGAGTAATATCTAGATATAAGGTCAAGCTGCCAAGTATCTGCCCAGTGTTTGGGTGAAGAGTAGGATTCAAAATCAGTGCAAAGGTATGTTAAGTCAGGGTTTAAGAATTGTGTCACCTGCCAGAGGGCTCAATAGATTTTGTGGGATACAAAGAGCAAATGGATCTCTTCTACATTTGTAACTATCTTTATTTGGGACACATTGATCTGATACACCCAATCAGTATTGCTGCCTATCATGGGGGTGTGGTGGAAACTGCCTTCCCATGATCAAACGAATGTGCCAGTGAGTGTGCAAAGATCACATTATGTCAATAAGACAGTTCCGATGGAAGTTAGCAAGAAGGCTAATCAGTGGTGTAACATTTTGGTTTTCTGTGTGAGATGATTAAAGGCCGCCAGGCCCATTTTTATTTTGAGAAGGGTGGAAGATGCTGAGACTATTATTTCTAAGATAAATCATACTTGAATGATTACCAAAGCATTAAGGTCACTAATGAACTCAGCAATAATGACCAAATGGTTTTGAATATGATTAGAAAGTTGTGGGTAACCTGAAGATTTATTGGCCCTTCTGAAGATCTCAAGACGGGGAATCCTTAGGGCCTTCCAGGCCTTCAGAAAAGGCCAAACATATCCATATTTTAAACATCATATTTAATCTCTTTCATTTAATAATTATTCTCTTCTAATTCTAATTTTAGCCGCCACATTTTCCATCAAGTTTGCTTCAGATTTTTTTTGTTGTTGTTGTTGTCTCTCAGCAGTGAAAAGGTTAGCTGGCTCACTCATTGGTTTGGACTTCATAACCGGGACAGAAGACCAGAGCCGCCCCCATAGCCATGTTTGTTTGGAAAGCGACAGGTGAATTAACTAATCACATTTTGATTTATAGTGGGTGGGACCAAAAATCATCCCCTAGGCCTTCCCCAAGGCCAGATCTATTTTGCTAGAAGCTTAGCTCATCGCACATGCTATGTTCATCCTGTCTTACTTCAAGGCACCCTTGTCATGTTGTTTGCTTGGTAAAGCTCCTGTTACGTCTTAAAAGTTATTATGGGTTAATAAAGACCATGTTGTGTACACATCTAGTAAATGTTTTAAGTTGAATAGTGTAGCACTCTCTGCTAACTTTGCCATTTTCCTATGGGATTTCCCATTGTATTAATATGTTTTTAGCAGCATGCTAAGCGAGGAAGCGTCCTGTCAGCCAATCCACATGGAAATCTATTTGCAAATAGTAGTGCATTTATTGAAGCCCTAATCAGCAGACCAAATAAGTTTGGAGAGAAATGTATTTTTCTTTCATTTGTACATGCATACAAACAGCATGCATGACTGTTTGGTTATGTTTGTTTGTTTGAGAGAGAGAGAGCTGCAAGTTGAAAACAGCTGTTTCTACACGCCTCCCCCTGCTGATTTTAAGAGCAGAGAGAGCAAGAGAATTGTTCTTTTAATTCAAAAATTTTTTAGTGCTCTGCTAGTGCTATGCTCTTATGTGAATGCTCTGATTAATAAATGCATTATTTGATTTTGAAACAGTAGCCTTCTGCTGTTGTTATTCAGCCTTTCTAAGGCTATTGCATGGTTAAATCAATTAATTTTATTTTATGAAAAAATTACCCTCGCAATTTTCAACAGCCCCCTCCGTCACTTCATCCTGGCACCTGGCCTGAGAGAGACAAAGGCTATTTTGATATCCATTGACAAGAATAATATTAATTCTGGGTGGCCAGATTTATATTTCCAGTTGTTATCTTTGTATGGTGTTCATTTTAAATTATCTCTGTTTTTTGTGACTTGTTCACAGTAGGTATAGAGAAGATGCCCAAGATTAAAATAATCATTATGTCTATTTTTGTTTCTATTTTCTGTATGTTTTGTCAGGAAGTAGTTTTGAAATACTACATGGAATAAATACATTTCATGACATGTTCAAAGCTCAATTTAAGAGAATGGCTCAATAAATGAGGACAGACTTAACTTCTGAACAACATTCAGGCTGAGGGACAACCTCAACTGACAAATATTACCAACTGTATAAACCAGTGATCCTGCTAAAATTTGTATGGATCTGCTCAGTGCTTCCTGAAAGTGGAAGAGAAAAACATAAACACTGCAGCAAAATCTCATGATTTATACAGAATGTATGCTTCTCACAGAGCTGGAGTTTGCATGAAATGATAATAACGTTCTCATTCTAACATGTAGTAACAGCTGTGCTTGCAACAACAGAGTCTGGCTATTTTGCCCACAGAGTGATCACACAAACATGAGATATGGAAGCTGAACTGGACCAAGTGCATGAAACATGGTCAAATAAAACACTATTGTGGTTCTACCTGGAAATGAAAAAAAAAAAAACAGAGGCTTACACATTGTACAAGCTGACATATCAGAATGCTGATCCAATTTGTATTTTGAGAATGTGTAACTTGATTGGCATATTACATACTAGCTCTGCCCAGCAATAGGTATTTAGGCCTGTACAGCTGACAGTACAGCTGCAGCTTGTAGAGGAGGGACAGAGGGAGTCCAGCAGAGCAGAGGACCAGCCGACCATGATGTAATTATAATGAATAGGGAGACTTTTGAGCAGCCACAACTGGGTACAGCCAGGAGAGATGTATTTCGCATAAGTGTGTATTGGAATTAAAATAGTTGAGAGAGAAGAGTATGTGTGTGTCAAACATGTCTGTGCACATTTGTGTGTGATTTGCATATCTCTGATGTTGCCCTGTTTTAACTGGCCTCAATACTCCACTGGGCCCTAAGGTGCAATCATTCATACACACAGACACACACAGACACACACACACACACGCTTAAAGTGTTAGAGACATGTGCACATGTTGGCATAGGAGTGCATAAGCCTGCATATATACACACATACTGACACACTCAGAAGTCCAGACACTCAGCACTGATGTGGCCTATCAGCTCATTAGAGAAAATGTATGTGAGTCACTCTCACCCTATCACAGCACCCTGAGCCCCAGACCCCAGGTTTCCTCTGTTAGCCCCAGTTTCACTACCACTGCAAATACACCAGGATTATTATTATTTATTTATTTATTTTTTATTATCCACTTGATATTAACACTGTTATATTTCCATTCCATTTCAGTCTCTCTGAACAAGCAGTCAAAGTATGTTGAAGGACCATAGCAGCAAAATAAGTTTAAATTCCTCAATCGACAACTTTTACAAGGAGCCAAGAGGAAGTAAGTGAAAGGTTCTCTGAGACTAGAATGATGGTGAAAGAGAAGATGTGTGAGGGAAAAAGAAATAAGAGCCAACCCAGTCTTTTATCAAAATATGTTCTGTAATAGCTATGTTGGTCAACAATGCAAACATATTAGTTTCACAATAACAGCTCTAAAATTGTGAGATGCCTATGTGTTCTTTTTGGTCTATTCTTTTCTTTAAGCCTGCATCCACATCACATGATGTCAAGATTCTGTCTGCAAAAACAAAACAACAAACAAAAATGGCCGCTATTTTAAGATAGTTTTGGCACTAAATGCATTTTGATAACATTTCTAGAGAGAAATGTGCATTTTAGTCATTATTCGCACAACTCTGTGTACTGTGTACATGTGTGTAATTTTAATCACTAAATAAATTAATCAATAAATTATTGTCTGCTCTTTTTAATTATTGTTTTGTTTACTGTTGTGTTAACTGAGCCAGAACAGGTACATAAGACATTTCACTGCGCATTGTACTGCATATGATTGTGTATGTGACAAATAAAACTTGAATTTGAATTTTTATTTTCATAGTCTTTGTTCATTGAATGTACAGTATATGATGTTTAGTTTGTCGGTTATTACAAAGATTTTTGCAGGCTTTCTATCATTGCTATGGTGGTTGCTATGTACGCTGCTATCGCTGAAACCACTGTTAAGGATGACAACTGGCACCAGAGGCCCTGTGCTAAAGTGTCCCCTCGCCTTCGACCCCTTCAACTCCCAAGTCTCCCCATTCTAGGCCAGGGCCTTATTAAAAGTCCTGAATAACTGTACTTTATGCCAGAGGTACTGGTTTTGCATTTTTTTAATTAGTTTTTATTTTCATTTCAGTTAAATAAAATGTTTTTCACACATAGTTTTAGCTTTAATGTAAGTTTTAGTTAACTATAATACCTCTTTTATATCCTCTGAGCGATTCTGTTGAACATTATTGACCCTACTGTATGCTCTGAGTGATTTTCCTCAGAAGAAAAGTGGATGTGTTTAAACTACCAACAGCCTGCTTTGATTCAAGGTCACAGTTTGCCTTGTGTGTGTGTCACATTATAACCTCCCTTGTGTGTATATATGTTATTTCCAGTACTTTCCAGAAAGTCCATATCCTGTTACCATTGACTGTCATAAGGGCGTAGCTCATCTCATGTTGCATGGGTAAAAAAGACAAAGAAGGAGAATATGAGGTCTCTTGTCTAGGAGAAGGACGCTTAGATTTAGATAACAGATAAATACTGAAACCCTGTACTGGTTTTGGATAGGGATGCATGATAATATCTCCATGTCATTGGTATTGGCCAATAAAGGAAATATCGGCATTGGCCTAAAATGAACATTTCTGCCGATATGACAGGCTGATTTGTTGCCTTCTCCTCCGCCGCCTGGCTGTGCTTCCCTCCACAGACTGTTTCACCCTGACGGTCCTGGTGCTTCCTCCGTAGGCTCCACTGGGAGCCTCCGCTAGCCCCCCAGCTAGCCCTGGCTCTTTGTGTGGATCAAACCAGAGCACCAAGCCCCAGTTTGTTATTCAGGTTAGAGTGGGAAGAAGCAGCAGTTGGACAGCTGAGTGAAGTAGCAGAGGAAGCACTGGGACCGTCAGGGTGAAACTGCTGTGAGCTGCTGTGCCAATCTGTTTGAAAAAACCTTCTTCTTCTTCTTCTTCTGTTTGGATATAACAGCAGTTGGCATCCAGCATATTAGGTGCATTACTGCCACCTTCTGCTCCAGGGTGTGGACCAGAGATTAAATCCTACCCATTGATCCTGTCTGTTTAATAAACTCAATGAAAAGTCTACTGCTTGACCCACTTGAAAGGTTCATTAAAGGTTTCTGAGCTCCTGAACTCCACCCTTCCTAAGTTCTTCCTTTATATATTGTCTTTCTTGATCATACTTAGTACAGTCTGTGATTGCATGCAAAATAGTCTCCTCAGCCAAGTGGTTAAAAAATGTGTGCATATATTGATATCGGCAATTGGCAAAAATGGGATGGAAAACATTGGCAAAAAATATCAGCAAAAAATCAAATATCGTGCATCCCTAGTTTTGGATCTTGAATAGTGCTTATATTGTAATACTAAAATAAAAAAGAATGTTTCTTTTTCATCATGAAGTTGTACTTTTCTTCATTGATTGTGACCACATTTTCTTAGGTGAGTGATTTTTCCCTTCTCATGTTTCGTTAAATACTTCTTGGGTCTATAAGTAACTGTCTTCCCTTTGAGGGAGTAGTTCATCTACCGCTGCACTCTTGTATCAAGTTGGAACCTAGGTACTATATACAGGCTAAAGTATCCCATAGATACATCTCCCACTGATAGTGATTTACATTCTGCTCCACTTGTTTGAATTATTGTCTTTAGTAATCAGTCTTTAGTAATGATTTCATCTACTCTGTACTGTAAAATATACAACACACATACAGAAATAGACAGACAGACCCATATGTCATTAAAAGTGTTTTCCCATGAGACATAAATTACCACAGTAACACACACACACACACACACACACACACACACACACACACACACACACACTGTGCTGTCTCTTATCATAGCTTAGGCAGGCTGTGAATCAGTGTGTGTCCTCGCAGGCTTGGCAGAGCTGCCCACAGTATCTGGCTCTGTGGGATTCTGTTGTCTTGCCAAGCTGGAAATTGGCATAAATCACACCTAAAATTCATTCTCATGTTTCACTTTGTGATAACAGTTTCATTTCTCACTACTTTAACTGGTACTTATCCCCAACTCATAGATTACTCACAGACTCACAGATTATTCAGTTGCAAATGTATTTGACGTAGACCTGTGTTCCATTAAGCTCACAGAGGTCTCACAGCCTCTCCTCACATGCTAACAGGTGTATACCTCCCAAAATGTGAAAACTGTGGTCTGTAGTCAACTTTGGGTCTGCTTTTAAAAAGGGGCCTGATACATTTTTACCTAATGTGACTTGGTTGGATGATAAAATTATGAGCAATTATTAGAAATTAGCAAACACCTTCAGACTGTGAAGAAACACATCCCTCATGGTGTGTGTGTGTGATAGAGAGAGAGTGAGAGAGAGCAGTAATGGCTGAAGGAAAAGAATTGGAAATTGCACATACAGAAGCCCCATTAGCCTTTTTTCCTCAAATTTTTGTTGTTTGTGAATTGTCCAAATAGGAAACAAGTGTGGAGATAGTCGGCTTTAACAGATATGGCTGGCAGTTGTCTATATTTTTCTTATTGTCAACGACTCTCATGTGCAGAGCCAAATCAACCACAAACTCATTCTACTTACTTGCCTGTATCCAAAGCCTGACATATTGTATTCCTCTGTGCCGTAGACCCTCACTGTTATCCAAAAACTATTAATGAGTCACACCACTGCACTGGGTGACATGTCCCTGAAGAGACTGATTACCGTAGCTTGAGTAAAGAGTAAAAAAGCAATAAGACAGTAACCTGCCACCGTGCATGCGTGGAAATGTGGTTCCGTTTACACAGCTCTTCTAGCTTGTTGTGCTACACAACCTCTTGACTGGAGTTCTTTGAGAAATTTATAATGTAGCCACATTGTTCAGTTGTCCATGTCATGTGCATCTGACTGAACTGTATGCTTCGATGTTAATCATTACAGCTGTTTACACAGCCTGTGTTCCGGCTCATAAATCACATAACTGCGACCCGATTTTTAGGCTTCAAGTGTATTTTGCTCCGTTTTACACGCGTAGCTACAGTCATTGTCTATTGGGCTCTGAGTGCTTCAAAAATGCGAGTGACCTACACTCAACACTGTAACTGAATGCCTCCAGTGTAAACACACAGACGGAGAACTGATCTGCTGAAGTGCTGCTAATGCTACACTTTCTGTGTAGACATGGTGTTAGTTTTTGAGTTGTTTCCATATAATGAGACTGGCTTTACTGCTGCATACAACTGATACCACATCTTAGTAAGCTTGTGAGGAGTGCAAACCTCTCAACACTGTTCAGAAAAGCAATTTCACCCTGCTGTGTTCACATGGACTTAAAGAGGACTTATTATGCTCATTTCCAGCTCTAAATTTTTATTTTTGGATTCCACTGGAATACGTTTGCATGATTCACAGTTCAAAAAATCCTTATCTATCTTAATCTGGCCCTTTATGCAGCCCCTCAGTTCAGCCTCTGTCTCTAACAGGCAGTCTTAGCTCCAGCTTTCCAAAAGCTGCTGAGGGGCAGTGCGTATTCTGTAAAGTTACCGCCAATGCAAATGACTAAATAACTAAATGACTAAAGAACGTCACACTTTTATTGTGAAGAATTTACAGGAAGTGAAATGTGTTCCTCCCTGAATTAGCAGAGCTTTGTCAGTGGCACTAAAAAAAATTCAATTCAATTTTATTTATATAGCACCAAATCATAACAAAAGTTATCTCAGGGCACTTTTCACACAGAGCAGGTCAAGACTTTACTTTTTAATTTAGAGAGACCCAACAATTCCCAAATGAGCAAGCACTCGGTGACAAGGAAAAATTCCTTTTTAATGGGAAGAAACCTCAAGCAGAACCGAGCTCTAAGTGGGCAGCCACCTGCCTTAACCGGTTGGGTTGGGAGAGAAAGAGGGAGGGAGGGAGGGGGAGGAGAGAAGAGAGACGCAGAGAAGCATAATAACAACAATAATAACAATAACAATGATAATAATAGTAGAGATATGACTAGAAATAATAATAGCAATAATAGCTGGAGGTGTCAAAGCAAGACACCCACAGGACCATGCAACCATCCCCACGGCCAAGGCCCAGAGTTCAGATTCTGGAGTTTCCTGTGAGACGAGAAAGCACAAAAACTCTGGGGAAGAAGCCAAGTTAGTATCATGCATTAATGGTACCCGGCAGTCTAGGCCTATAGCAGCATAACTAAGGGCTCATCCACGGCAAGCCCGGCTCTAACTATAAGTTTTATCAAAAAGGAGAGTTTTAAGCTCTCTCTTAAACATAGAGAGGGTGTCTGAGAGGGGCCTGATAGCTGAAGGCTCTGCCTCCCATTCTACTTTTAAAGACTGTAGGAACCACAAGTAAGCCTGCATTCTGGGAGTACAGTGTTCTAGTGGGATAATAGGGTACTATGAGCTTTTTAAGGGGCGGCTGTGGCTCAGGAGGTAGAGCGGGTCATCCACCAATAGGAAGATTGGCGGTTTGATTCCTGGCTCCTCCAGTCTGCATGTCCTTAGGCAAGATACTGAACCCTAAATTGCTGTGCCATCAGTGTATGAATGTGTGTGACTGGTTAGTTCCCCCTGATGGGCAGGTTGGGAACTTGCATGGTAGCCCCTGTGCCCATTCAGCATATGAATGTGTGTGTGAATTTGACATGTAGTGTAAAAGCGCTTTGAGTGGTCAGAAGACTAGAAAGGTGCTATACAAGTACAGTCCATTTACCATATACCATTTAAAAGATGATGGTGCCTGACCATTAAGGGCTTTTTAAATTCTATTTAGGATTTTAAATTATATTATAGATTTTATGGGAAGCCAATGCAGCAAAGCAAAAATGGGAGAAATGTGATGTCCTTTTCTAGTTTTTGTCAGTGCACATGCAGCTGCATTATGGACCAGCTAGAGAGTCTTTAGAGACTTGTTAGGACAGCCTGATAATAAGGAATTGCAATAATCCAGCCTAGAAGTAAAAAATGTGTGAACTAGTTTTTCTGCATCTTTTTGAGACAGGATGTGCCTGATTTTTGCAATATTATATAAGTGAAAAAAGGCAGTCCTTGGAATTTGTTTTATGTGGGAGTTAAAGGACATATCCTGATCAAAGATAACTCCCAGATTGCTCACGGTGGAGCTGGAGGCCAGGGTAATGCCATCTAGAGTAGTTATATGATTAGATAATGTGTTTCTAAGGTGTTTAGGGCCAAGCACAATAACTTCAGTTTTGTCTGAATTTAGTAGCAAAAAATTGCAGGTCATCCAGGTCGTTATGTCCTTAAGGCATGCTTGGAGTTTCGTTAACTGATTGGTTGGTTTCATCTGGCTTAACTGATAAATATAATTGGGTATCATCTGCATAGCAATGAAAATTTACAGTGTTTCAGAATAATCTTGTCTAAAGGAAGCATATAAAAGGTGACTAATATTGGTCCAAGCACAGAACCTTGTGGAACTCCGTGTCTAACTTTTGCATGCATGGAGGATTCATCCTTAACATGTATTAACTGAAATCAATCTGATAAATAGGATTTAAAACTGCTTAATGCACTTCCTTTAATGCCAATTAAATGTTCCAGTCTCTGTAATAGGATGTGATGGTCATACCGATCTAACAAGACAAGTACAGAAAGAAGTCCTTTGTCTGATGAAGTTAGGAGATCATTTGTGCTGTCTCTGTGCTATGATGTGCTCTAAATCCTGACTGAAAATCCTCAAATAAACTATCATTCTGTAGAAAGTCACACAACTGATTGGAGACTGCTTTCTCAAGGATCTTAGGGAGAAAGGGAAGATTAAATATAGGTCTATAGTTGGCTAAAATGCCTGAATCAAGAGTAGGCTTCTTAAGAAGAGGTTTAATTACAGCTACTTTAAAGGGCTGTGGTACATAGCAAGTTGCTAAAGACAGATTGATGATAACTAGTAAAGATGTGCTAACAAAGGGTAAGACTTCCTTAAGCAGCCTAGTTGGGATGGGGTCTAAGACAGGTTGATGGTTTAGATAAAGAACTTGTTGAAGTTAGTTCAGGCAGGTCAATTGAAGAAAATCAGCCTAAATTTATATCAGGTTTTACGACTGTTTCTAAGGTTCCTGTGTTTGGGGATAAATTGGTGTCTGAAAAACTGGTCAAAACAACAACATATGGACATATTTAGAGCTATTTGTTCAGCAGATCAGTTAGAAGTAATGCAGAAAGGAATAGTACAAGCAGAAAAAGCCACAGTGATGATGATGTTTGATGAAGAGCGGCAGACAACCAGCACACCTCCAACAGGTAAACTACTTATTTTACTATGCAGTGCTGTGTAATGGAGTCATGACTCAGTGTGACTACCCCAAAACAATGGAAAAATGCCATAATGTTAGCAGAGCAGAGTAGTGAACTCGTGCACTGTGCATGGAACAGATGACCATATAAAGAAATCTGTCACAAGTCAATGTCGGCTCAGTTTGAAAGTAGAAAACAACATGGGACACCAAGCGATTAAAGCAGTCTGAAGTTGGTGGTTTTTGCTCACAGGGATTACTTCGACATATGTTTACCTTATTATTTGACACGTCTGCCACTTTTAACATGAACACCTGTCATTGTAACATTATATATATATGGAAGTGTATTTGCACAGCTGTCCAACAGAATTTCTGCTTTGGGCATGTCAACCTCTGAGAGAAAAATCTAATACATTATATTTATATTCTAACAGGCTACACACACACAGTTTCCTTAAAATGATTACAGTAAACCAGAAAATAATGTATCGATAACCTGTAGTGGCTAGACAGTGTGTTCTTCAGATGGATTGAGGTGTGTGTCTGTGCATTGATTCCTGTGAGGCTGCAATGAATTGAAACAAACTCACACAGAAACACACACACAGCCATTAACTTTTTTCCCCCCACTGCTGGTCTTTTTGAATGCTTTTATGTGCAACAGTGAAAGGAATGCATTGATTTTGTGCCCCACTGATACGACATAAACATCCTCACACACACACACACACACACACGCACACACACACACACACACACACACTAGTATTTTACATTTACTGTACTGTGACTACATTCTGGGGTTTTAAAGTATGACACCATCAGTAGTGTTATTGGAGAGTCAGTCAACAAACCATAAACTGTCGTCATTATCAATCTTTCAGAACACACTATTTAGGATGAACATTGGATTTGACCTATTTTGCAGCCACTGATTTTATTGCCTTGATGAAGTCGCTAAGATATGTAGCCATACATATCCAGGTCAGTTTAATGCACTATGGAATGTTAAACTGTATTGCTGTGGACTGCATCACTGCATCACTAATCACTGCTACATTTGTGGAATGCTTTCTTAAAGTTATATGTCCTTCAATTTCTAGCCTGGTTGATTTGGTGACAGGTAACAGCAGGTGTGTTTAAATAATACAGGTCCCAGAGTTCTGTTGGAATTTACAGATGTATTGACCACTACAGGCAGAGAAAATGCATTGAGCAGTTACTCTGTCAAAAATACAACAGCCAAAGAACAACAGGTGTATCTGTTGACAGTGCAACCAAACTGATGTCACATCACCTCAAGCAGTTTTAGTAAAGTCAATAGTGATAGTATCAATAATGATAGTTCCCATCATGCTATAATCTGAATGCTATGCTGCACACAGGGTGAGTAGTTTTCAGTTGGACACAGTAACAGGAGTTGGTTACCTCAAATACAGTGCATTTGTTGTTGCTGCTTCACAATAAAAGACACCCTCTGATTCACTTTTTTGCTTTTACTGTGAAGCAGAAGCAGCAACAGGAAGTGTCCAATTTGCATGAGCAGTAATGGTGTAACTCAAAGCTACTACATGTATGTGTTTATTTCACAGGAATATCTGTATTCAGATTTACACCTGAAGTTGGCAGCTGCTTCGATACTGAAGTCTGAATCTGATTATTATGAGCCAAGATCAGAAGATATCCTCATTGAACATCGGAAAACCTTTCCAGCACTGTATAAAGGGAGTTTAGCTGACTGTAGAAGTGTGTGTAAAAGTGTACAATAAAAGTAGTGCTACAGTTCATGCTGCATTGTTTCCCATAAATCCCTTCTGCATATGAAGGCCATGTAAATCCAGCACGGGAGTGGCAGACTCTGCGACTATCAATGAAATCTATTATATAGGGACATCATTACTTAATGTAAATACATTGAATAAATAACTAAATAAAATATTATTCATTAAAAAAATCATTTTTATGTGAATGAATAATGATGCTCACATACTTGCATACACTGACTGCAGCATTTCACAGAGACTAGTAGCACCTTTCTGTACTTGTGTATGTTTGGAATCATTTACTCAATTTATTGGCTCATTCCTTCTCATCTAGCATTGTGTGTGTGTCTCCCTCTGTCTCTCTTTCTTTCACATACATACATATTCTATTCCTGTGCGTTTACAGCGACAAATAGATAAATGGAAGATAAAGAGACATCAACATCCAAAGCAAGGTCAGTGTGAGGAAGAGAAAAATGAGTGTGTGAGACAAAGAGACAAACAGAGAAACAAACAGATCCCTGAAGAGTGTAGATTTAGGAGTGGCATCTCTACAACCACTGCACTGATTTTTATGTCAGCTGGTAAAATATCCTGCAGCTGTCTCCTCATTCTGCCTGTCCTCTAGAAAGAAGTCACTTCAGTCATGCCCAGTTTACCCATCTGACATCTGACACCTTTCAAATGGAAAATGAAATGGATTGGTTTTTATTTGAAGTGTTTGGTCATGATGGCTCAAACTGTGTATCTCGAAGGTCCCACCCTTACCTTCCCTCCACAGAACTGCTTTCTGCCCACATGGCACAACTGTTGGGCCCTGAAGCAGAATCTGATTTGCTCCAACCCAAAATGAATTTAAAGTTTCACCAGTGAAGTTATTGTACACAAAAATACATGTTAAGGCAATAGTAGTATTAAACATATGCAGAAGATTTTGTAATGCTCTGAAAACTGTTCTAAAACTGAAAACTATTCCATTATTGCCACCAACTGTCAATGTGAGTAGCTGCGTGAAATACTGATACATAGATATGCTATCGTTCATTTCACTTAAGGCCACAATTTGAGTTAAATGGCAGTTTAATTCACCAGCAGGCGATTTGTACAGGCCTAGCTAGAAGCTGATAACATTAGTTTTGACTTGTCAACTTAAGGCTTTGTTAAGACAGACATTAGCTGATGAGAAAAAAATCAGCAAGCAACGATCTCAGGGAAGCAGCGATGTTTGAGCCCTTGCTTCTTCACACACGTAGGGGTGCACTACAGTCGAACTACGCCACAGTTGAACTGCTGTTATTGCAGAGCAAAACAATACAGCAATACATTTATCTGAGGGCACCTGACATGGATATACATTTTCATGAATATTGGACATTTATTATTGGAGATTACTATCACTTCCTGTGTCCACTTTGTGGCACTAGAGAGCACCCACTAATTATATGTCATGTTGCTGTATATCATGTGTGGACCACACCATGTAATTTTCATGTAAATTGGATGACATTTCTCATGTAAGGCCAACTTCCTGTTGTCAGAAGGTGGCCCTATGACTGAGTCAATATGGGCGTGTAGATGTCTTAAGGCTGGACTCATACAGCATGTGAAATTTGGGGCGGATTGGATAATGTTAAGTCAAGTTATAATAGCTTCCTCTTTCATTATGAAACATGCAAATTTTCTGCATTGCCATGGCAACGGCATTCCATGAAAACTCAAAAGCTTCGCAATTTGGCATTAGAAAGGTCTTGAGATTTCACTGACCAAATTTGAGGTGGACCTGTTGAACCCTTTAGGAAGAGTTTTGAAAAGTTCCATACCTGTAAAGTGCCTAAAATCGTGTGTTGTCACATGACCTATGACATCATTGTTTGAGTTATTGACTATTCCTTTGCAATTTAGTGTCACATTAGTCTGAGATTTATACCAACCAAATTTCAAATGAATCTGATAAACCCTCTAGAGGAGTTTGAAAAGGTTTGAAAAATACAGGAAAAACACACAAAATTAAAAATGACCGACTTTTGGTTGGGCAGAGCTAGTGAAAACCAGTGTGAAATATGTCAAAATGATGTGTGCACCAAATTTCATGAATATCAGAGCAACTTTACTGCGACCATGGCCTGCCATGCTTTAGGGGTGTTATGGAGCCCGCTAAACACACATTAACCTAATCCCTGTGTATTCTTGCAATATTCATGGGTTCTGATGTGTGTGCCAAGTTTTAGAACTTCAAAAACAGCTTCCTGTTTCATGGTGAATAATACATCTCCATGGCAACAGTGTTTGATAAAAAGCTTCACTTTTTAGCATCATCAAGGTCTTACAACTTAGCTGTCCAAATTTTAGGTGGATCTGGTTAACCTGCTAGGAGTAGTTTGTAAAAGTAAAGGGCTTTTAACTTCCTGTTGCCAGTAGGTGGCACTATGATTCAATATTGGCCTGTGCATGTCTTCAGACCAGGACTCTTATCAAATATGTGAAATCTGGGAAAGATCTGACCATGTGGAGTCGTGTTACAACAGTTTGTTTTTTCATGGCAAAACATCAAAATTTGCTGCTTTGCCACAGCAACAGCACTCAAGAAAACTCACAAGCTTCAAAACGGAGCATCATCAAGATTGTAAGTATTTTCTGACCAAATCTGAGATGGATCTGGTTAAGATATTTAGAAATTTGGGGAAGACTGGACACTGTACATTAGAGTTACAACAATTTCCTGTTTCATGGTGAAACATCGAAATTTGCCATATCACCACAGCAACAGCGTTGTATGAAAACTTACAAGCTTCAAAATTTGAAGTTGCTCTGGTTAATTCTCTAGGAGGAGTTTGTTAAAGTACAACACCTATAAATGGCAGAAACTGCACAAAAATTGCACAGTGAATTCAAAATGGCTGACTTCCTGTTGGACATAGGGTATGGCTCCAAGAGGCTGTCTTGTAAGTCTGGAGATGTTACACTGGCCTTCCAAATTTCATTCATCTACGTCAAATTTCAAGGTGGGGGCTTTGACTTTGAAATTGTTACAATTTTACAATTTACAATTTTTATTTCATTTAGCCGATACTTTTATCCAAAGCAACGT
This sequence comes from Thunnus albacares, assembly GCF_914725855.1. Taxonomy (NCBI): domain Eukaryota; kingdom Metazoa; phylum Chordata; class Actinopteri; order Scombriformes; family Scombridae; genus Thunnus; species Thunnus albacares. The sequence goes on along the minus strand of NC_058122.1, from coordinate 382,389 downwards.
AAATCTGAGAGCTGATACAACACAAGCAGGGATCTAGTCAGGAGAGAACAAAAGTAAGTGCCATAAAGCTAAGTTTGAGTCCAATAGGATGCAGATGCCAAGAGGCAGTGCACAGAGGCAATGCATAGAGTGCATAGAAGAATTTTTTTTTTGTATTTTTGTTTTTTCCCTACCTTCACTCCATCAAGTGCAGAGGTGTTCATGAAAGAGCTTGGTCTTTAGTCTTTTCTTAAAGATTGAGAGGGATTCTGCAGATCAAACAGAGTTTGGTAACGCATTCCACCACAGGGAACTACAGAAGAATCTAGCTAGTGACTTAGGGCCCTATCGTGGTAGAGGTACCAGGCACCTTTTATTGGTAGAGCGTAGTGAGCGAGATGGAGTGTAGACTGGAATGAGGGAGTTTGGGTGGGCAGGAGCCGTTTTATTTGCTGTTTTGTAAGTGAGTGTCAGGGTTTTGAATTTGATGTGGGCAGCAACTGGGAGCCAGTGGCGGGATATCAACAGCAGGGTGACATGTACTGTTTTGGGCTGGTTGAAGACCAGCAGTGCCGCCACGTTCTGGATCATCTGCAGGGGTTTGAACGTACATGCAGGGAGGCCTGCCAATAAGGAGTTGCAGTAGTCAATACGTATTACAAGAGCCTGTACCAGGAGTTGTGCTGCATGCTCAGACAGGTAGGGTCTGATCTTCCCAATGTTGTACAGGGCTAACAGACACAACCGAGTGAGACCATGTGAACCTTAGAGGTTAGTTGGTCATTGATCATAACACCCAAGTTATGGGCAGACTTTGTGGGCATGAGTTGGGTTGATTTAAGCTGGATGTTTTGTTGTATACAGAGACTGGCTGGGATGACAAGGAGCTCAGTCTTACAAAGGTTGAGTTGAAGGTGGCGTTCTTTCATCCATGCCGATATATTGGCAAGGCATTATGAGATCTGAGTCAAGACTGTGTGGTCTTCTGACAGGAACGACAGGAAGAGCTGAGTATCATCAGCATAGCAATGGTATGAGAAACCATGGGAGCTCATGATCATGCCAAGTGAGGTGGTGTATAATGAGAAAAGAAGGGGACCAAGCACTGACTCTTGAAGAACCCCTGTGGATAAGCTATGCGGTTTGGACACTTCTCCCCTCCGAGATACTCTAAAATATCTGCCTGAGAGGTAGGACATGAACCAGTGGAGGGTGGATCCTGAGATACCAAGCTCAGTGAGTGCAGAGAGGAGGATTTGGTGGTTAACTGTATCAAAGGCAGCTGACAGATCTAGCAGCAAAAGGGCTGAGGACTGACCAGCAGCTCTAGCTGAGTGCAGTGATTCCATAACTGATAGGAGTGCATTCTCAGTAGAGTGCCCCCACTTATAGCCAGACTGATATGGGTCGTACAGGTTGTTCGTATTAGTAAACGATCTAATCTCAGATTATCACATTGATCTATTTTGTCTGACTGAAACCTGACTGTGTCATGAAGAATATGTGAGCCTACATGAATCCACTCCCCCCAGTCATATTGAAATGGTTTCTGCCTACAGATAACTGATACTCCCTGCCTGTGTGGATAAGGCACTGACAGGCAGCTGTCCTCTACCTCTGACCTAGGTATCAAAACGTAGTTCCCAAAATCTACACGCAGGAACCAGAACCATGCTTAGGGAACCAGATTCAGCCTGGCTTCTATAATCACCAGCTGTTGTTGAACCACTACCTATTAAGCCCGTGAATTCCTAACAGCCTGGGTCACAACAAAGTGTATTGGTGCAAAAAGGTGTTGGAGGTTTGAAAGAACTCCAAGATGGCCTTCTAACAGGTCATCTCTGGAGGAGGCCCACTCTTTTGACAGTTGAGGGCACTTGCCCGGTTTTATAAGGCAGCTTCAGAGCCCTGGCCCTAATAATTTAGCCAATTAAGCCCCTAATAATAAATCTCTCAACCTTATTCTATTCTGAAATCATACATCTATCACAGGTACAGCAGCATGTTGACCTCAGTCACTAAATCTGAGCCATTATCTTCCTGTTATTCAATAAACATTACAAGTTTATCTTTACCAAATTTCATCATAATTTTTTATCTAAATAAATTTAAAACTAATGTCAGCCTATCCCAAAGGAGGCGTCTTTGCTTACCTGGGAGAAACCAGAAGATCTCAGAGATGAGCACAAGTTGGGGACTTTGGTTGGAGTGTATAAAAATTCATTACTATATAAGCCTCCTGCCAGAGGCAAGAAGCTGAGGCCTGTCCATGACGCAAGGACTGTCCAGGACACCTCAGTATCCAGGAGGCGTGCAGGTCCTGGAGGGATGGAAGGTTGCAGCCAATCACCTTCTCAGCACAGTGGATGATTGGCTTGCAGTCTGCCCTTGTCCTTAGCAGTTGCAGCAGTGTACCAGATGGTGATGGAGGAGGTGAGGATGGATGCAGGACTTAATGATGGATGTGTAGAAGTGCATCATCATTGACATTGGCAGGTTGAACTGTAGGAAGTACATCATCTGCTGAGCCTTCTTGGTGAGGCTGCTGATGTTTTGCTCCCACTTGAGGTCCTGGGTGATGATGGTTCCCAGGAAGCAGAAGGACTCCACAGTGTTGAGTCCTTCTGCAGTGGGGAGACACACAGGGTGATGGAGGCGGGGGGGCTGCGCTCCCTCTGAAATCCACAACCATCTCCACTGCTGAGTTCCAAGTTCCAAGTTGGCAGTTTCATCCCCACTAGAGATGAGCCCAATGAGGGTGTTATCATCTGCAAACTTCAGGAGCTTGACGGACTGATGACTGGAGGGGCAGCTGTTGTTGTACAGGGGAGAAGAGAAGTGGAGAAAGAACGCGGCCTTGAGGGGAACCGGTGCTGATGGTCAAGGAGTCGGAGATGTGCTTCCTCAGCTTCACATGCTGCTTCCTGTCAGACAGGAAGTCTGTGATCCTTCTGCAGGTGGAAACATTCAGCTGGGAGAGCTAGTCTTGCAGGTGGAGTTCGGTACATTCAGCCAGGAGGGCTGGTCCTGCAGGTTGAGTCTGGTACATTCAGCTGGGAGAGCTGGTCCTGTTGGCTCTGTAAGCGAATTGCATGGGGTCCAGAAGTGAGTCTGTGATGGATTTGAGGTGGTACAGCACTAAGCACTCAAAGGACTTCATGGAGGTCAGGGCGATGGGTCTGTAGTGACTAAGTCCTGTGGTCCTTTTTATTGGAGGGGTGGGGATAATGTTGGAGGATTTGAAGCAAGCTGGCACGTGGCGTCTTCAGCAAGGTGTTAAAGATGTCTGCCGGTCAGCACAATGCTTCGGGGTGGAGGGAGAGACACAGTCTTTTATGGCTGCTTTGCGAAGGTTCTTGAACAGCTTGTTAGGATGCATTCAGACCAAATCCGGCACTATGGTGCAACAGTCTGTGTTGGTGGGGGCGTGTTGTTTGAGGTACCAGTGAGACAATGAAATATGATCCAGGAAGTCAAGTTGGAGTTGCAGGTTAATGCATTTAAAGGACTTATGAGAAGCCAAAACACTATGCAGCAGTTTGTAATTACAAATACAATTTCATTTAGCAGAGGTTTTTATCCAAAGCAATGTACATCTGAGAGTTAATACAACACAAGCAAGGATCTAGTCAGGAGAGAACAACGGGAGTAAGTGCCGTAAAGCCAAGTCGAGTCTGATAGGATGCAGGTGCCAACAAGTAGTCCACAGGGGCAATGCATTGAGTGCATAGAATGTCCATCAGTCCATCAAATACTCACAATACTCACAATATTTAAATTACCTTTGAGGACAATAACCAAGGAGTCTGGGTTTGTCCACTCCACACACAGTATCTGGTCAGTGAGTTTACGCTGTGCCTCCTGCACACTGGCCTATGGTGGAATGTAAACACCGACCAGTATGAGGGATATAAAAACTAACGGGGGGAGTAGAAAGGTTTGCAGTTGATAAAGAAGGATTACAGATCAGGAGAAGTACTGCAGAATCACTGTCATGTTGTTACACCAGCCATCATTCTTGTAAAAACAGATACCTCTACCCTTCATTTTGCCAGAGAGTTCTGTGTTGCATAGGCTTGTGCCAACTGGTGATCAGATTGTATATCGGCTATTGAAAGGCTGATCGATGACTGGTTTTTCCTAGCCGATGCTTGGAAAAACTGGTGCACAGGGGATGAGATATTAATGTTAAATAGATTACAATGCTGTCATAGTGTTGTGCCGAGCACGGACACACAGACTTTTAAAATGGAGCCATTGCTTGAATAGAGGAGATATTACTATTTTGTAAATGTTGTAAATGTTCCATAAAGTCATATTAAAGGTTCAATTATTTCAAAGCTCCATCAGGCCACCCAAGCTCATTTAAGGTGGACTGATCTTTAAGGTAGACCTGCTCCTCTCATTTTAGTGACAATCTCAACTGCTCCTAAACAGATAATGGAGAAACCTTGGCTGCTGAGTCTCTCCCAATTTTTGCTTAGCACCCCCCACCCCCCACCCCAATTACATCGGGCATCGGTGATCTCACAGGGTGATGATAGGACGATCTGGACAACATCATTTAACTCTAGTGTCGCAGTCCATTCTGAAAAGCTGCAAGCCTGCCACCTGCAGCGCAAAGTGTGAGGCACAAAACTGAAGATCGCCTAATCAGAGCCTTGAACAGTCCAATATAAAGCAGCCCAATTTTTTGCTTCATGGTAAAGAGGGATGTTTTATCTTCATACAGTATATGTTTGTGGGAAATAATTCAAGAAGTGGGATATAATGTTTTGTTAAAATAACACACAGCTTTGTTGCATCTAGACAACATAATTATCAGTCATGGCCATTTATTTGTTTTTCCTGTTGTGGTGAACACAATCAAGTACACAAAGAAAAACAGTGAAAAACAGAAAATGCTGTACATTTATGTTATTTATAAACGGAAAAGACCTGGTTGTAATGAACTGAAAGACATTTGGTTTTGTTGGTGATCAGTCCTCTGTCATTGCATGTTGAGTGGATGAACTGATACCCAACTCAGTTCCCTGTCAACTTCTTCTTCTTCTTAAAGTTGTGGCAGACTGGACCAATTCAGAAAGGAACAATTCATTGGAATGTAGCCTTCTATTTTAATCTGGGAACCGCCACAAATACAAATCTTCATTATTAAGATTACCTTTTCTTTTTAAATTATATATTTCAATTATACAGTGTATTATTTTCATCGTCTTATTTTAACACATTTGATTTTTCTGTTTACATCATGTTATGTAGTGCTTTGCATTATTGTTCTGTAAAAGCTGCAAAAAAAGCTGAAATGCATTATAAATGTTTTAAAAAGACAAAGTCTTGACATGTATAAGCAATAGCGTACATAATACCATAGTGTCTCAATTTATGCAGTGTCTTTACAAAAATTTAGATTATAATCTCTCCAGTTTTACGCTGTCAGTCGTCTATCAGATTAAATAGATGTGTGCCGTTCCAGAGTTAGATTCACATCAGCAATGAATCTTTATCACTTCAGCACTTTCAAACAGAGCCTGAAGGCCGGAGTTCCCTCAAAGGGAAAACAGGCTTCATCTGATGAAATGGTTAGAAAGGTGATAAATCTACTCTTACACACACACACTCACAGAGCACAACCAGAACCTGCAGGAGCACCAGAGTGAGTGGAGGCTGTTGGGCAAAGAGTTGACGACTGCTGAGACTCTGAATTATTTAACAGCAATACAAATACATTTTACATATAATGGTGTCAGTTACAGGTGAGGCACTGAAGCTCCCCATTGGTCATACACACAATGAGCAAGCAGACATACTATACACATATTGAGCAAGAAGATCAAAGAGTGCACATAGCAAGTACCCACCCAATCACATGCACCAATGCTCACACTCTCACACCCACACTTGGCTAGCTATCTGGCTGCTACACCTGCTTGTCACAGCCAAAGAATGTCAACAGCAGAGACAAGGAGACAGAGTGTGTGAAATATATGAGAGAGAGAGGGGAGAGAAAGAGGCAGAATTAAATACCGATCGTGACAATTACATCTGTCCTTAAGGGCTCTTTCTCTCTCACCACAGATGCATTTCACAGCTTCACTCAGAACATCTGTTGGGAATGAGATGCTTCTGCTGCCCGCAGGAACACACACATGTGCACGCGCACACACATACACAAAAGAGAAAGAAATAGAGGAGAGGGGAAATGTGGATATTGTCCCTGGAAGATTTTTTTTTATTAAACCTTTATTTAACTAGGTAAATCTCGTTGAGATTATAAAATGTCTTCTTCAAGGGAGCCCTGGCCAAGATAGCAGCAAAACAGTATTTCATACAACATACAAGAAAGAAGAACAATACATTTGTTCTTTAAAAAGCCAGTAAAGCTCACTGAACTGAACTGAACTGAGAGAGGGGAAAAGGGAGATAGTGTGTGTGTGTGTGTGTGTGTGTGTGTGTGTGTGTGTGTATGTGTGTGTGTGTGTGTGTGTGTGTGCGTGTGTGTGTGTGTGTGTGTGTGTGTCTGTCTGTGTGTGTGCATCAGGGGCCCTGTTCACACCTGGCATTAACATACGTGTTGGGTGATCCGATCACAAGTGGACAGCTCTAAGTACAGGTGTGAATGCACCCAAGATGCATTAAGATGCCATCACTCAGACAACATTAGGAGTTGGTCTGGGCCACATATGGCCACATTCTTTTAGCAGTGAGTACACAATTTGTCTTGGGCCACATTGAAGGACCACTTACTCAATTGATGTCCCCTGCGTTAGCACAGGGAACGTACTCCAACAGCATTGTATTAAAGTGCAAAACAGCAAGAAGAAACCACAATAACAGGCAAAATGGATTCTCCAGCAATATTTTAAATTTCCAGCTGTCTAGGCATGGGAAGTGCATTGCTGCCTCCTGCCGGTTAAAAACAACAACACATTTGATCTTTGCAAATGGAAATGATGTACATGTTTAATTGCATATAGAGCAGGGAAGGTAAACCCGATCACAAGTTGTCACCCGAGACGCATGTGGAAACGCATTTTAATGCCAGGTGTGAACTGATGTACTTGTGTACACTTGTGATCAGATCATCCAAGAAACATATTAATGCCAGGTGTGAACAGGGCCAGAGAGAGAGAGAGGGAGAGGAATGTCATGCAGTGGGAGCATGCACAGAGACAGGAGGCGACATGGAAAGCCACACTGGAGGGATTTGAACCCACAAACTGCTCTATGTGTTTCCAAACAGCCTCATTCCAATCTCTCTCTCACACACGCACACGCACACGCACACACACACACACACACACACACACAAGAAGAAGCGATATCAAACTGCAAGATCACACTATGTACATTTATCTTCATAATACAGACATCATTGCTCCTCAGCATCATGAAAATATTACCTCCACAGATGCAGTTAAAAATGAGAGCCCACAGCTCGCAGAGTCTCGGTTAATGATGTGAATGGAAAGCTCGAGCCGTCACCCTGGAGAGAAGCATCAGACTGATGGAAGTTTCAGGCGGACAGAGAAGGTGCAGTTCTGTTTCTATGATGACCACCGACTGGAGGTCACACTTCACCCTCCTTTTTATTTACCATTTCATCTCACCCGTGCGTAAAATGTGAGCTCGTTATCTGGTTACTGTGCGTAAAAAAGACCAGTCAGCTGGTTTACCTTATTAACTGGACAGCAGTGTGGAGCGGCTCCCTGTCGCAGCAGCGTCGCCTTCAATTTATCCTCTTTCCTCTCCTTAAATCCACAGTCCGTGATGTTCAGGCGTAGGGTTAAGGCTATGATCCGCTCCTGTGGTTTGCTCGCCTCTGTGCCCTCTCTGTGTCGTTGTCTCTCCTGTTAAACACGGTATGTAGCACGCAGCCTGCCGGCGGAATGAGTGGAGCGAACCGGCAGCGGCTCGACTGCTCACAGCGTCACAGGAGAAGGAGAAGTGAAGAGGTCTCACTCTGACGGCGAAGGGCGTCGCTTTCTTCTTATTCATATGTATTGAATGCTGCCATGCAGCGCATTGTGATACAAGTTCAGGCGGTACAGCTCCTGCGTCAGCTCTACAGGAAGGATTATATTTCATTTTTATACACATCATTGGTAGCTGAAGTGATTTCCTGTCTCTTAAAATCCACAAAACACTAGGTGATAGAAGAAAGTTGTAAGATTCAGAAACTGAATTCTGCATCAGTTCGAGCTTTTATTGGGGCGTTCAGATAAAAGTCAAGAAGGAATGGAAACGGGGTGTCTGGGTCAGACAGTTTTTGAACTTTCTGTAACAGAAAATCCAACAATCACAGCCACTTTATGCAGTGATTGGTCAGGTGTGTGTAGGTGTGTACAGACCTACAGAATTGTGCTCTGTAGCTCTTTTTTCTTCACACAACTGCCCCTCATCACTTTTCATGTGTACAGCCCCAACATTTTGAAAATTCTCACTTTCAGTATCTGCACATGGCAGCTACTGTATAGTTAAGGTTAGGGAAACATTGTGCTCTGTGACAGAACAAACTCCAGTCTTCTGCATGAAAGTCAGGTGAGCTATAACCCCATTATCAATGTAGCTTTGCTACATAAAGGGCGCACTGCTTCTTGCATTAGTACTGAACATTGGCTTTGGACATAAATGGTGGGAAAGTGGGAGGTGGGAAGGTGGGAGGTGGGACGCCCTCCAATGTGGACATAATTCCCAGGGATACTGAGCTAAGACAAACATGTGCATCACCATGAATGCATTTGCAAATAATTTTTTGGTAATTTTGCTTGAAAAAGTAATTACACAGGTATTTTTTTAATCACCATAGCCTCTGTGTCTGTATCTGTTGTGTTTTTATTGTGTTTTAATGTCTTACTGGTGTTTTCATGTATTTTTGTCATCTGTCATGGCTGCTATGACAATGCAATTTCCCTTCGGGGATTATTAAAGTTTTCTATCTATCTATCTATCTATCTATCTATCTATCTATCTATCTGATCAGTTCTCAAAATAGTTGTCCATTAATTTTCTGTTGATCCACTAATCAATTAATTGATGACTTGTTTAATTTCAATTGTGCACCGTTATCACCATTCATATGATTTGTCACTCCTCATTACTCTGTATGACTGCAGGCATTTCACCCTTCAGAACAGCTTTAAACCCTTGCCTTTACATGTCATCAGATGATGTGATACATCTTAGTTTGTTTGAAGCACACTGAGACCTTAGAGACTGCTGTTGTGATGTCATTCAGTTGTTCTGTTCATCAGTTTCCACCAACATGTTTGTCCAGACTAAGACAGGTTAACAACTAGCTTTGCATGAGTATGGATGTTCAAAGTCGACAGAAGGTGTCCGTTTGTCTGTTTGTCGCTAGTTGGAAAAAATTCTGTTTGACAACACTTGGGTAAATGTAGAGATTTATCTAGAAAACTATAGAGTCGGGAGAGTGCCATCAGAATAATTATAGATCTCTAATTTCATTATAATAAGTTAAGACATTGATTAAAAACATAATGTTTTTTAAATCAATTAATTCAACTTGAATTTAAATGAGACAAATCAATAAACTCAAAGTGAAACCAATAATACAATATAATTTTACTGACCAGTGAATTATTTTTCCTTATTTACTCTTTAAATTATGAATTAATGATTTAGTTTTAGAACTGTATTTTCAAATGTAGTTTGTTTTGTTGCTTTATCTTTATTTATATATATTCATATATCAACAGTGAGCTATATGGCATCATTGTAACATTCCTCTGAGTATATTAGCTGCTATTGTGCATTAGTTTTATAGTGTGTGTTACAGAATGACTTGTCTCACTGAGTGAGCCTTCTTCTCAAACATAGAGCATCTCTGGCCGCAGCAGTGCGCAGTCTCCGCCTCGCGGTCACTGACTGCGAGGAGCAGAGCAGGGACGCTGCCGTTATTACTGTCGGGTGGTGGAAAGGGATGTGCGAAGTCTCCGTGACAATCTGCTATTAATTTAATGTTGTCGTGGCGGAGCGGAGGCGAGGCTGCGCCATCACATTTCCAGTTGTACAAGCAAAAAAATGTGGAGCTATGAGCTGTTACACAAGCACACAGTGTGCAGGCAGCACTGACTTCTCATTGTGGAGAACAGAAAAGCACAAGACAAACATGAGTACAGATGAAGAACAGAATCAAGCAGAAGATTAAACATCAATAGTCTATTATAGTAAACAGTAAGATGACGACCAGTGATGTCATGACAGATGTACAAATATATTCCCAGACTGAAGTACAGGCAGCATGTGACCATTCACTGATATAATCCACTACAGTAGAATATTTATGATTGATTAGTCTGTTGATTTTTTTTCTAATGATTACCCAATTATATTTTTAGTTTATAAAAGGACCAAAGCCTGAAGGTAACTCAGAGAAAAGAAGCAGCAAATCCTTGTGCTGGAGAAAGTGGACCAGCAAATGTTTGGCAGTTTTCCTTGATAAATGACTGACAATTAATCACTTATTAAAACTATAAAGCTTTAGGATGGATTCAAAAAAAAATCATAATTTAGTGCAAAGAAGCTGAAATTGCAAATATGAGTAAATATGTCATTGTAAGGGTGTGACCCCTGGAAACTAAATCTCTACATTTACTCAAGTACTATAGTCATACTTATTACTATATAGTTCTACTATATTACTTATATATCTGACATCTATAGTTACTTTTCAGATTAAGATTTTACATGAAAACATATGATGAGCTCATAAAACACAACACATCGATCCAACCAGTTGCTCCTAATGTTTTTGACATGTGGCACCTTATGCAGAAGCAGTGTCTAGTTGTGGCTCCTTGTCATGTCTCAGATGTCTCAGAGTTGTTAGCAGTTCCACACAAGACGCATTTCCCCTCTTAACTTCTCACATGGTTTCATTCAATAATTTATTTGAGGACCACATATGGACCAATATTTTTCAATATATCAAAGATTAGAAAAGTTTTTTTTTTAATTAATAGATATTTGTATGTCAGAACTGTCAGAACGTTTTTTCTTCTTTCCTCTTCCATAAATCATCTCATGACCCCTCAGATTTATCTGATGACCCTTTGGAGGGGGTCGACCCCTAGTTTGGGAACCGCTGGACTAATCTACCGACCTGTATATAAAATAGTTCAAACTAGCTCCTGCTCCAGCAGCTACAACAGTAACATACTGCTTATATACTTATTGGGTCTGAAAAGCCGTGTATGAAACAAAAGCAGGCCTGCACGTAGTCATAAAGCCTGACTGAAGCCTGATAACAAAGAAACAGAGGCACGTGTTGACTGGCGGTTGCCATTTAATCTCAGCCTCTGTTCAAATCTCGTAGTCTATCCCGCTGACCAGAACTCTCGCGTGACATAACCCCATGTAGTTCACATCCGCTCTCTTGTCTGGAGCTCTCGCGTGATTTAACCCCATGTAGTTCACGGCCGCCATCTTGTTCCTACTCCTTCCCCTCTCACACCTCCCTGCATATGCATTCACATCCACACATCTCCACCTGTGCTGTATGTTTGTTTTGCTGTTTATAACCCCTGTTGTTTATGATTGCTTGCTTTACTGTAGTTGTATGATAGATGTTAGTTAATTGAAGTGTTATTGATTTATAATTGATATTACTAAAGTTAATAAACTTTGTTGTGCATATAAAGACCAGTTTCCTGTGATTGTTGGTATACATACTGTGATAACAGCTTGGTGAAAGGGTCAGTTCTCAAATTCAGACCTGCACTGTTCATCCTGTAATGTTAATATCTCCCAGATGTTGACATTCTTGGATGAACACCACTGATGATGAACACCCCAATATTCACTGTTTGGTTATTGGTCCCTGACCTCAGGGTGGTGCTCCGTTATTAATTCATATTTAAGCAATATTACACTCGAGGGTGTGCTTTACCGCTATTCAGTGATGCTTACGGAGTTTGGCGCAAGCACCTCATTCCTGACCGCATCACTGAAGTGCCAACAATAAGGTAAAGCACACCCTCAAGTGTAATATTGCGATTATACAACATTTACCAACAAAATAAAAGATAGAAACAAAATTTATGCATATTGTGAGGCAGTTCACTCTCAAAATAAAAAACTTTTTGCTTGTGTTACCTCCGTTTCCATGGAAATACATTGGGTATAAATAATACCTGGAAAACAATCACTCATGTCAGTAGAATCCTATGTAATAAAACCTAGTTAACTACTCCAGCAAGTAGGCTGACCCTTAGTAACGACCTAGCAACAGAGACAATTTCTAGTCCCTGATGACTCAGCCAGCCAACTTCAGCTAATACTTTCTGGAGATTTGAATAAATACCTCACATATAAACACAAAACTGCTTTGCTAGCTCAATCTCGTTTTGACTAAGATATCCACTGAAAAAAATAATTTTTCCATTGGCAGATTTAGCCACTATGTCCGCAAACTTCACAGACATTTTTAAGCTAGTAGCGCCATAGGACCAGCACAGCTGATGGATTGCCGGAGTGGAAGCTAAGATATACGCTCAACTGAAGGGAAAATGGCAAAGTTTTGCTGTGTATGGGGGTGCCAGGTAACAATGAAGAGTGAAGAAGGGTTTCTGTGTAACTGTGCGTGGTTAACTCATCCCACAGTCTCAGAGTTCAATCCACTCGGCGAAGAGTCTGTTTTGTGTTTTCCCCACACACTCCCCTCAGTTCAATCCAGTTTCACAAACATAAAAGAAAAACAACTCAAAACTCCACTCCTGGTTTTCACCACAGATCCCTCCACAAAACAAGACAAACAAAAGACACTAGCAAAGCAACACAGTAAATAAAATAAAGCCAGCAGAAACGTCAGATAGGTCAGATCACCGTGTTTAACTATATACACTGCCTGGCCAAAAAAAAAGTTGCCACCTGGATTTAACTAAACAAATAGGTAAAAGCCTCCTATTGGTTAATTACTGCATGGCCAATGATCTTTCAGCTGGCAACAAGTTATTTAACCCCAACTGATGCAATGAGAAGCTTCTCATTTCTTAAACAACCATGTCAAAAGACACATCCCGTGGTCGTGGAAAAGATGTTAGTCTGTTTGAGAAGGGTCAAATCATTGGCATGCATCAAGCAGAGAAAACATCTAAGGAGACTGCAGAAACTACTAAAATTGGGTTAAGAACTGTCCAACACATTTTTAAAAACTGGAAGGCTAGTGGGGAACCATCATCGAGGAAGAAATGTGGTCGGAAAAAAATCCTAACTGATCGTGAACAGTGATCACTTAAACGTTTGGTGAAATCAAATAGCAGAAAAACAACAGTAGAACTCAGGGCTATGGGGAACTCAAGGGATTGGGACTGAACAGCTGTGTAGCCCTAAGAAAACCACTAATCAGTGAGGAAAAAAAGGCTTCAATTTGCTAGGGAGCATAAAGATTGGACTCTGGAGCAATTGAAGAAGGTCATGTGGTCTGATGAGTCCAGATTTACTCTGTTCCAGAGTGATGGGTGCATCAGGGTAAGAAGAGAGGCAAATGAAGTGATGCACCCATCATGCATAGTGCCTATTTTACAAGCCTGTGGGGGCAGTGCTATGATCTGGGGTTGCTGCAGTTGGTCAGGACTAGGTTCAGTGACATTATGTGCCCAAAAAAAGAGTCAGCTGACTACCTGAATATATTGAATGACCAGATTATTCCATCAATGGATTTTTTCTTCCTTGATGGCACGGGCATACTCCATGATGACAATGCCAGGATTCATCAGGCTCAAATTGTGAAAGAGTCATTCAGGGAGCATGAGACATCATTTTCATACATGGATTGGCCATCACATTGAGAATCTTTGGGATGTGCTGGAGAAGGCTTTGCGCAGTGGTCTGACTCTCCCATTATCAATACAAGATCTTGGTGAAAAATTAATGCAACACTGGACAGAAATAAATCTTGCGACACTGCAGAAGCTTATCAAAACAGCAAATGAGTGCCGTAATCAAAGCTAAAGGCGGTCCAACGAAATATTAGTGTGTGACCTTTTTTTTAGGTGGTGACTTTTGTGTATCTTTTAGTGTATCTTCAAACATTACAGTTACAGCTGAAAATGACAACAGAAAAAAACAAGTTTGCCAAGTTCACATATCTCCGCAATTCAAATTAACCACCAGTCATTTCACCACCCAGAAATGTTAGCGCAACATCATAGTCTGTAGTTCTAATGAACGGCGGAGTAATATTTTTAGTGATGAGGCTTTTTTCATTTGAGCAAGGCTAGGTGTGCTGTCATGCTGATTTGAGCACATTCTAAATGTCTAGTTGACCAATCAGATTGCTTGGTCAGAACTACATGTTGTATAATCATTATTATTAAATATTGCTAATAACCAAACCTGCTCCTAACTGAACCCCAACATACTGATGCATTAAAAATCTAGTAATATCATATAGAGAGTGGTGGCTCATTAATGCGGGTTGCCACCCCTGTTCCAATTATCCAGAGAAGGCTATTAAAACATGTTGGATATAAACTAATGATATTGTAGGAGTATTAATACTTTATTATTGAATTACCTCATTATTGGGGGCACCACCTCCTTTTTGGTTAGGATTTGTTAGTGCCAGGACGGAGCATTTACCCTTGTTCAATTTAATCAATGAATCAACTCTCACAATCGTAAGTTCTTGTCTCAGTGACCTCTGTTACCTGCAGCTCAAAGAAACAACTTAACTCTTTTAGGATAAATGAAGACATTTATTAATAGTTTAAAGTCTTGAGGATACATGATAAAGCACAAGATAATATACAGAAAATAATACATGAAAAGAAAGTAAAATAAATAAATAAAGTCTATAAATGGCAATAAAGTTAATAAAGAAAATTATTCAGCAAGAGTGGCTTGAAGTGTGTGACTTGAGGCTTAATGTATTGCACCAGGGAATGCTAAGGGAAAGCTAATTTAACTTCTCTGAATAAATTATTTTAATTTTAATGTTATTCGACATCAACCCTTGATCACAAAGCCATGTTATGCCTTACTGTTGAGGTGTTTCATCGTGGTAGAGGCGTCATCTTGGCAGGTCCAGCATTGTTTGGTGCAATATCACCAGCGGTGTTGCAGTGAAAGAGCCCGGATCAGGCTGTGGGCTGTGGGTACGTCTTCATAGGTGCATTGTTGAGGAAGTCAAGCCGTTTGAAAGTGATAAGCTAGTGAACACTGGCTTATCTTTTACTTTACAGTATTGCTCTCAGAAAGCAGGTAGAGGTCCAATTTCAAGCGTTGTTCTTCTTCAAGAGTTTAATTTGAGGATTCATTTTCTTCGGTTGGCTTGTAGTTGAGTTGAGGGCCGGATAAAGTTTAGTCTGACTACAATCAAATCTTCAGCAGCGTCCACTTCAAAATAAAATACTGTATGTGTTTACTTCAAAATTAAATTACTGTACATGGAAATACGAATACAAAACCAATTAATTTTTTGCAATAAAAGATTAAATATGGATATATTTGGTTGAAAGACAAATAGAAGAGACGTCTTAGGAATTTTCTTAAATTCTTGGAGGCCAGCTCAAAGAGGAATCTCTTTGAGGCTGTATTTATAAGTTAGGATAAAATGGGAGGAGTTTGGTTGTGTTCTAAAGGTTTTCATGCCAAATTATTGATGAATATTCAATTCCGTTGTTCTAGGGACTTTAGGTGTGGTTGGTGCCTTGCAGCCTTCATCTACTGAAGTAAAGAAATTATGGGGAAGTCTAGATAATGTCTCCACTCTGTTTCAGATTACAAGTTTGTGATTGGTGCTAGTCATCAATTAGACATAAGTTATTTACATACATACAACATAGCCAGCCACAATAAAACCTGAGTATCACTACAAACAATCAAACCACTGACATAACGTGACAGCCTTAGTGATGAGACTCGACAGAGCTTTTATTATGAAGACCAGGAGCTGCTGTTATGTTTTTATTCACTGTTTTCAAGTTGCTTTTGTAAATTTAATTTAATTTCACGTCACGTGAGAACCAAATGGCAGAAGTGACCATGGTGTTTTGGTTAGGACAATAACAAGATTGGGATCAGCGTCTCTGCACTCACCCAATTCAGTGTATCTTGGGGGTGGCTGTGCCTCAGGAGGTAGAGCAGGTTATTCACTAACCGAAAGATCGCCAGTTCGATTCCCGGCTCCTCCAGTCTGCATGTCAAAGTGTCCTTGGGCAAGATACTGAACCCCAAATTGCTCCTGATGGCTGTGCCATCATTGTATAAATGTGTGTGAATGGTTAGTTTCCCCCTGATGGGCAGGTTGGGACCTTGCAAGGTAGCCCCTGTACCCATTCAGCGTGTGAATGGGTGACTGTGACACGTAGTGTAAAAGCACTTTGAGTGGTTGAAAGACTAGAAAGGCGCTATACAAGTGTTGGGATGGGCAGTAGTGCCTTTGGTTATTAGCAATAATTCATAATTATCATAGATAATTATGAAAATAAGATATTGTTAACCTTAATCAATAATTCGGGCACCAACTGTTGGATCTATGAGGAACACAGTTGATTATTTGCAATAATTATCAATTATCAAGGATAATTAACTAATTATGACAATTAATAGAATTATTAATATGAATTAACAAATACGGGGCACCACCCGGAAACCGGGACCAATAACCAAACAAGGTAGTCTCATAAATGGGAGTTCACCTAGAATGTTAACATCCGAGAGATATCAACATTCAAGGATGAACAAAGAAGGGTTGAATTCGAGCTCTGACTCCTTCAATCAGCCACTTTTCACAATATTACACACAATAATGACAGAAGAACTTCTCTTTAAAGATATAACAGTGTTTATTAAACTTAGCAAAATTAACAAAGTTAACAAATGCTTCATTCAATAAACAACTATCCTAAGATCTAATCCTACCAAACAAAACACAAACAGCTATGTACAGGGTTGGACACATGCAGGAGAATGCATGTGTGTGTGTGTGCGTGCGTGTGTGTGTGAGCGTGTGTGTGTGCGACAAGATGGCGACGGGGCCTGACGTGATGACGTCGCCGGTCTGCGACGCGGACGTGACTATGGGAGGAAGTCACGTTGCGTGAGAACCGGATGGCAGAAATGTGGCGGTGTCTTGGTTAGACAGAAGCAAGACAGCGCCGCCTGGCAGATGGCGTCTCACACTCACCCACTTCTCTGAAAAACACATGTGTCTGATGGCGGATAAGGAAAGACAAAGCAAAGCTTTGTCCGACGTTATCTGACCATCAGATGTGCAAAAGATGCCGGTGCGTGTATGTGTATGTGTTAGTCAGAAGAGAAAAGGAAGAAGGAAAGAAAGCGATCGTGAGAGGAAGAGAAGCGGTTCCTTTGTCCACAGACAGCATGTGTACGGATGGCAGTCTGTAAGGCACGTTGTCTGGTTTCTGATCGACAAAGCAACTTACTTTCTCTCTCACGATGGCACAAACACAGCAGTAGTCCCAAGCGAGACAAACACAAAACCGTCTAGCGTGGTGAACACAACTAAACAGGCAGCAAACTTAAAATACTCCTAAGAGTAAAGCAGGAAAAATGGACTCGGCGGTCCGTCAACAACACAACAAACAATAGCAAAAGCTAAGAGCTAAATGCTAAGCAACAGCAACTGATGCTGATAAGAACACACAATTAACACTGCCTCTGCCCAGACTTATGCCTCTTACTTGGTCGCTTCAGAAAGCGAGCAGGGTGTGTGTGTAATCCGTCTTTATGTCCGGCTTTGTCCTGGGCTCGGATGCAGACGGTGGCCGTTCTCGCACGCTCGGCGAAAAACACGGCAGCTGGCTCTCGGCGGCGTCTCGTCTCGTCCGGCGAGGGGAGTCTTTGATGAGGGGAAAACACATGTGTGGGGTACCCCCTTTAGTCAGCCGACTCACAGAGGAACAGGAATTACCCCTTGCTCAGTGACATGGGAAAAGTGTGTGCTTCAGGGCACGTTCAGTTTTTAAAGGGCGGTGATGTCATGGCTGCGTCATCAGGACGCTCCGCTGTGCAGGAGCGTCTCCGCCAATGAGACTGTATGTTGACTGCTCCCTGCTGAGGTGTGAAAATCGCAAAGCATCCTTGGAAATGGAGTTTGCAATGGACTCCCATTGTCTAAGCAGCATTTTTGGCGCTATTCCTTTGTCTCGGGTGTGACCTCATGGTTTGAGGCCCAACACAAGTACAGTCCATTTACTTCCTTGTTATCAGGCTTTGTGACTGCATGCAGGCCTGCCTTTGTCTCATGCACATGGAGTATGAGGCCCAACAGCACTTTGGTGCAAAATCTGGGAGAGCCCCAAACTCTCGTCTCATTGGCAGAGACATTCCAATGCCACAGGGAGTCCCGGTGATGCAGCCATGACGTCACCTCAGCTGTAAGTACTGGCTGCACAGATACACTCATTGCCTTTCTGTGCACAACTGTGCACAATTACAATTAATAGAAGAGACCACTGTTGCAATCCAGCACTCTCCTGTTGCCTGCAGAAGGAAGAAAAGGATTTTTTCATGAAGATGAACTTTTATGCCCCACTGCCTTCTGACTGAGTCGACTCTCTTATGTTCCTTGCTGTCCATCAAGAAACCAGCTGCCCCTAACCCTTGAGGAAACAAGGCGGTGCCACCAGAATCATTCATCGGAGTACCTGTGCCGGACCCCACTGTGTTGTGAATTGACGGACTGCTGAGTCCTTTTGTTCTGCTAAGCATTGATGCTTGCTGCTGGTTTAGTTGTGATTACCACACTAAGCTGATTTGTGTTGTCCCACTTGGGACTGCTGTGTACTGTGCCACCGCAAGTGAGAAAGCAGGTTGCTTTATTGGTCAACAGTCCAGACAGTGTGCTTTACAGACTACTGTCCATAGATGCGCTCTCTGTGTGTCAAAGCAACTACTGCTCTCTCCCCACGGGAGAAGACTCTGCCATGAGCCAGCATGTCTTTCTTTTTTTCCTCTCTCTTTCTACTAATCCTGTTTATATGCACATAAACACTTGCACACCTTTTTCCACATCTGGTGGGCAGATAACATGAGACACAGTGCTCCCAAGAGACTCTCCATAACCTGTTGTTCCCCTTCTCCACGTTACACGGTGTGCTGTCTCTGTGTTATGGGTGTGTTGTGCTATAAGTTTGGCTATCAGCAATAATTAATGATTGTCAAAGATAATTATTAATTATTAAGATCAATATAGTTATTAATAAGAATGAATAATAACACGGCACCACCCTGGAGTCAGGGAAAAAGATCAGTCAGTTCAGTCTCAAAGTGTACTAATCTATCAATTTGGAACTTTGATTAATAATTAACTTAATAACTGTAAACAAAATCACCATATCAATAACTAGTTAAGGTTGAAGGATTTTGGAGGTCTTTGCAGTGCAGAGGTTGGCAAAACTCATTCTTGTGCAACCTTAAAACAGACGTGTATCCAAAAGCATTTATTTAACAAAAGGGTAAAAGATCAAAACACACAATATTAATCTAGCTAAGTGTACCTTTATACAAGTGTATGTGTGTGAGTGTGTATGTGTGTGTGTGTGTGTGGGGGGGGGGGGGGGGGGGGGGGGGGGGGGGGGGGAACAATGGAAAGATGGCTGAAGTCACTTGGTGACTGAGCACATGGCATGCAGACAATATGGCTGACAAGGAGTACCAGAGAGACAAAAGGCCAGACCATGTGGTGTCTTGAACCACATGTACTGCCTGAACCAAAGTTTGCAAAGCTAGGTTTTAAACTTCTTAACTGTGATGTTCTCTGTTCAAGGCCAATTGGTGTAGGTTAAAGGTGCCAGGTTAGGAAGAGGTTAGTTGCATGTGAGGCCTAGTTACTGGATGTAACACGTGCTAAGCATGCTAACATTAACTTAGCAGTATGGCTATGCAATAATTTGTCCATGAACAACAAGGACATCACAACAATAGTTCAATGAATAACCTTAGCCAAATCAATACATGTACAGTTCATTGGTTGAGTTAAACATTCTTGCTTAGCCATGCTATGCTTCACTATATGTTGCTAGGCTATGCCCAGTTGTTACCAAGTCCATGGAGAAAGAGAGATGCTTTGTGGTGTGCTGCTGCTTAGCTGGTGAATCCGTGGATGAGTCAGGCTGAGATGAGTTTGGCTCCAAGGCTGAAGGATGCAGACCTTGCTGGGTAGACAGTGTTCCAGTCGTGCAGGTCAGAGGGCCCAGGTCACTCCTTTGTGCAGTCCTTACAGAGTTAGCGGCAAGCTAACTCTGCTTTGTGGCTCCTGTGCTTGTTAAATCAGCCAGCAGACTTGTGTGGTAGCTGCTGGCACTAGATAACTTTAGTTAAAAGAAAAAGAGTTCTGTGTGTGTCTGCTGTGAGCAGGCCACACAAGAGAGCAGAGAGCTGCTCAAGCAGCAGCCGTGAGGAGAAAGAGAGTGAGAAAAGGGGGATCTCTAGTTTTTTAAACCTGGCTCAGTGGGTGGGGATTTCACTCTTAGGTGCGAACAACCAAGGACTCAGGTTTCTTAGAGTCTTGAAACATGTGGTCAGCTAGTGAGACCCAACAGGCGTATAAATAGGTAGAGGTCTGTCTGCAATGAGGCGATGAGCAAAAATTTGCCCAGTAGTCAGCACAGTTGTCTATGATCTGGGAGACTCTAGTTTGAGACCCGGTGTGGGGAACTCCTTCATGAGGTAGTTTGTTGAACACTTTTTGTAACACTTTAATTTTCATAAGAAAAACAAAAACAGGATTTTTCAGCCTCTTTCCACTTTTATTCAAATACAAATACAAATAATTTTTACTGCCTCAATAAATATAGGTACAAATACAAATACTGGGCTCTCTGCAGATCACTAACATACACATGCATTTACCTGCATGTGTGTTTAAGCATATACAGCTGTTGTTTTATGTAAGTTTTGCTTAGGTTTGTAATATTTACATGACTAGCAACAACAAACAACAGCAACAGCTGGAGAAGGACATCCCCGCGGCCAAGGGCCAGAGCCCTATCCCTTGGGGTTTCCTTTGGATGAGAGAGCACAAAGAACTCCGGGGAAGAAGTCAAGTTAGTAACATGCAGTTATAGTACATGAATACATACAGATGGAGAGGAGGAGAGAGGAGCTCAGTGCATCATGGGAAGTCCCCGGTAGACTTGGCTTCTAGCAACATAACTAAGGGCTGATCCAAGGCAAGCTTGGTCGGTCCTAACTATGTGCTTTATCAAAAAGGAAAGTTTTAAGCCTACTCTTAAACATAGAGAATGTGTCTGCCCGACGGACCGAATCTGGAAGATGGTTCCACAGGGGAGGAGCCTGATAGCTGAAGGCTCTGCCTCCCATTCTACTTTTGGAGACTGTGGGAACCACAAGTAAGCCTGCATTCTGGGAGTGCAGTGTTCTGGTGGGGTAATAGGGTACTATGAGCTCTTTAAGGTATGATGGTGCCTGACCATTAAGAGCTTTGTGGGTGAGGAGAAGGATTTAATATCAATTCTGGATTTTACTGGAAGCCAATGCAGTGAAGCTCAGATGGGAGAAATATGATCTCTTTTTCTAGTTTTTGTCAGTACACGTGCAGCAGCATTCTGGACCAGCTGGAGAGTCTTTAGAGACTTGGTAGGGCAGCCTGATAATAAGGAATTGCAGTAATCTAGCCTGGAAGTAACAAATGTGTGGACTATTTTTTCTGCATCTTTTTGAGAAAGGATGTGCCTGATTTTTGCAATATTACGTTAGTGAAAAAAGGCAGTCCTTGAAATTTGTTTTATGTGGGAGTTAAAGGACATATCCTGGTCAAAAATAACTCCCAGATTCCTTACAGTGGTGCTAGAGGCCTGGGTAATGCCATCTAGGGTAGTTATATCATTAGATAATGTGTTTCTAAGGTGTTTAGGGCCAAGCACAATAACTTCAGTTTTGTCTGAGTTTAGTAGCAGAAAATTGCAGGTCATCCAGGTCTTTATGTCCTTAAGGCACACTTAAGGAGTTTAGTTAGTGATTGGGGATATAAATCACATACTGTTGGACATCCAAGGTTCACCTATATATACAAATCTATTATGGAGGGTGTACTTGGTCTAATGATTTTGAAACATTACCTGCTGGCAGCTAATTCTAGGGCTCTCACCTATTTGAAATGTGGAGATCCAACTGATACATTACAGTTGGAAGCTTCTGCTGGTGAAAATTATATACTTCCTGCTCTTATGTTTCCCAATTCTGCATGTTTAGACAAGCCACAACAACAAATCAAAAAACAACAAATCTTTAACCACAAATATATTTCAACACATACAATAACCTATAACTACAGGTCAATAACTGAGGGATCTTGTGCTCCTGGTCTCCTCTTCTACCCATTGTTTGTACAGTGCTTTTTTTATCAATGGCACATATATATATATATATATATATATATATATATATATATATATATATATATATATATATGTACACACACACACACACACACACACACACACACACACACATATATATATATATATATATATATATATATATATAATATTGTAATGTTATATGCTAGTTATATCTAATAAATTTCAAACTATATTGTGTATACCTGGAATCTGTCTAACATCATAGACATTCTCAAAGAAAAACTAAGAACATGACATCTCAACATACCTGTAGTCTTTCTGTTGCTCAGTGTTCTTTTGGACAGTTGTGTGTCCACAGTCCTTTTCCCCACAAAGTGGTCCGTCTGACAACCAGCTTCTCTTGTGACTATCTGCATGTCGTCACACTGGCATGCCATCTCTCTTGTGGTTGGAAGGGACTGCTTTGTGAAAACGGATAACAGCTGAAAGTACTTGTCCAAGGAGTCAAACATACTGATGCATATAAACTAATGTTTGTATATCCTGGCCAATGACACCTTGGTAAAACTGGATACCAAAGCATGGACTGCAAGCTTTCCAAATTCTCCTAACCCATTCCACTTAGGGGGATAATATAAAAAGTGAGGAGAAGCTTTAGTTTAGACATGACTGAAACATGTATGCTGCATATGTGCATAAAATTACATGACAACTCAAATTTTGAACCCACTCTGGGCAAGTTGAATCAATCTCACTATATACATATGTTAATAGTAATAATAGTAATAACCACGTTAGTTATAAATAACTAATAATGACAATAGTTACAACAACAAAAATAATAGTATGTATACCTATATATACAATCACAAATAAAATCACAGTGGTCAGATATAATGCCAAAATGTAGGGCCAAATAAGACTCTCTTTATGTCTCAATTTACATGAGCAAAATACATCAGTGAGACAATGCACACTGTAAATAATATTAGTGTGTGTGGTGTGTGTTTGTGTGGAGGAGCGGCAGCAGGTAGCCGTATCAGGGAGCACCAGGAGGAGCGCTGACTGAGCACTCAGCCCCGCTCTGTGAGAGTCGGCCTGCAGTGCTGGCTAAATCCCCCGACCCGCAGTTTATTTTTTGACCACCCACTCCCATCCGTAGCAAAGTTAAAACCGCCATGGCACCTGATGACAGCGGGATGGGAGGATGAAGCCCAGGGAGGGAGACCGTTGGCTCAGCCCCATTCACCAGTTACAGCGGTTTATCAGTGAAGCCCAGCTGTCTCTGATGGAAGTTAAAACTATCCAGTGTAAAATGGTCACTGCAGAGGTGGATGTTGTTGGTGATCCTCAGCTCTCCATCAACTTGGCTCTTCACAAAGTCAATCCACCTTTTCTTCATCTCCTCATTTTTTTGAAATTTAAATAACAACACCGAGATGTTATTTAAATTGTGGCATCCAGGGAAGATATATTTTTGGGGTGCAGGAATAGCTAGCCAGCAAACTGTACGTTGTCGTAGTAGAAATAGTAATAATAACTTGCAATTGAGCAGGATAACCACTGATGCGAAGGTGCTGTCCTTCTTATATAGTGGGGGAGGGGGGTCATGCTGGTCATGCCACTACGTAACGGTATAGCCGTTTTAGCCACGCCCAACAAATCAGGAACACAGAAATGGTGAAAAACAGTTTAACGCTATATCTCCACAATTCAGCACTACATAGTTCTCAGTCTTTTCACATCTTTTCAGCAATTATTTTCAAACATGTATAATGTATTTACAAACAAATCTATGAATTTACTTTACACAAACTTTAATGTTACTTAATTATGGTACCTGCCCTGTGAGCACAATTTAGCTAAAGTAGCTAACATTAGCACAAGTGTGCAGTGCTCGGTGCTCCAAGTAAGCTAGCATTAGCTTCAGTCCAAGGTAGCGGGTCGTGTTTCCAGAGCATGAGAGGCAACACTCCTTATTTGGAAGGCTCCAAAAATATGATGCTGACTATAAGCTTCAAACCGGCTCCAATGAAACTAAAGGGTGATGCCACACCTCGTTACGTCTCTAAATACAGTTTATGGTCTGCACAAACAGAATAGATTTGAGAGAATATGGGGGCCTTTTGGCACAATGCCATAGTATCCCTATTCCATAGGAACTCTGATCTGTTTCACTACATGGAAGAGGTTTTTAACATGATTCACTTATTTGTGTTATTTTACCTTGCTCCAAAATGTTGCCATTGTAATGATAACATTTCGAAAGGTGGTTTATTTATGTAATCTTTTAAATTGTTTGGGAATCACTATGTTTTGTTTTATTGCTTGCTTATTTTTCTTTGTATGGTTTTGTATGTCTTTTCAATATATTTTGTCATTGTAAAATTGAAAACTGTAAAAAAAAAAAAAAAAAAAAAGAAATCCTGGCAGTTAACATCTAGTGGCCATCTGGGGAACTGCAGTTTGGATCAATTGGTGGTTAATGAGGCAAAGTTGTTGCTGAGAAGTGTTTTAATTGGGAAAACAAAAATAGATCATGGTACCCTCCTCCTCCTCCTCTCTGCTGTGCTTCACAGAGCTTCACAGAAGATGCCATCTTCTAGCGATGGAATTAATACTTGTCATTCAGGTGAAATAGCTGCAGCCCAAAGCCATGTTTGACACGTCAGGGTACATGTAACCTTATCTGTGTGACTGACGGCAGTCTCACAGTATGTAACTTCCTGCAGAAAAGAAGTAAAGAGACACTGTGAAAGAGAGATATGGATGCTGCCCTTCAAGGGTCAGCACACAGGGAATTGACCTCTAGCATGCCTGTGTGTGTGTGTGTGTGTGTGTGTGTGTGTGTGTGTGTGTGTGCCTTTATATGTGTGTTGGCATGGCATCTCACTCTACTCCATGCCCCATAAAGCCTCCTTATTGCCTGATCTTACTACTATCAATCTCTTCTATTTGCGTGTGTATGTCCCTCGCCTGCATGGCTGCACACTTGTGACTCTGTGTAATATGCTTATGCTTGCATGTGTGCGTGTCCAGGCTTAAGGCTATTTCCTCCCTGGTCTCCATCTCCATTCTTTATTCCTTTTATCTGCAGCCCTCAGAGACTGAAAGACTTTTCTTCTTTGTCTTGGATCTGCGACAGCAGCTATCTGATCTAACCTTGCTCCAGCCAGCCTTTATGCTTTTTAACATCCAATCCTGGTTTGTATGTAGGCACTAAGAGGAGTTAGAGGAACCGGATGTCAGGTAAGAGCCAGTGTCATCAGGGTCATCAGATTGGCAGCAGAAGTGTGGTGCAGTGCAAATGAGCTGTGATGGCAAGAATTTTAGTCTCTACAATCACAAGCACTGAACCAATCAATCTTATTTGTATTTTTTCATTTTGTTGGCTAATAATAGAGTGTGCACAGTGTGTATTTATTGAGTGTCATTAATGTAAATCAAGAAAAGTCAAGTTAGAAAACCCCACAGTATGGTTTCACACTGTGGTGTCACTTGAAATACTTGTTTGAGATAAGAGAATAATATATTTGATTTATTTTGCTTTACAGTTCAAGGATAAAATTATCCATAGGGTAGTCAAATCTAGTTTTAAAACTGTGTTTTTCTCTGTCTTTCCAGAGCAAAAGGCAGCTCCGGCACCGCTGTATAATCTCCCACTGACCTTCTGCACAGATCATATGGCCAGCAGTGTCTATTTTCACATTATTGGCATGATAACAACTCAACTTCTACATTTCCTAATGAGTTAAGAACAAAATGCCTCCTCTAATTCAATGTCAAGCCAAGCTGTTTGCTGTTCAGGCTCTGTGCTTAGTGTTCAATTATTGATTGCCATGAACAGCCTGCTTGCTGATCAAACAAACCACAGACCCACATACTCCAAGAGATGCTTTGACTGCTTTTGAAGTACATGTGGTGTTTTCACTTGCTGCTAACCTTAAATGCCTCACATCCCAGCTCAGCCTGGATGAGGAGCACTGAGCTGGAATAATATGAATGTCAAAACACATCGAAAAGAAATAGGAGAGGTGAGGAGAGGGAAGAGGACAGGTAGGAAAAGAAGAGGGGAGAAAGAGAAAGGAGGAAGGGAAGAAAAAGTTTGGAGAAAGCAAGGACAGTGTGTGTGTGTGTGTGTGCGTGAGATATATGATTGAATATGATTTTTAGTGGTGAAGGTTAAGGTTAGGGTAAGAGTTAGGGTTAGGCATGAATGTAAGTCTATGTAATGTCCCCAAAAGTGACCATGATCTGTATGTGATATGTGTATGTGTGTGTGCATGTTCCTCATGTTGTGGGGATTTGCCTCCCTTTTGGGGACAAAAAGCAAGTCCCTATAACGTAAAACATTACATTTTGAGGGTGAAGATTTGGTTTAAGGTTGAAGAAGGAAATCAATGTAGTCAGCGTAATGTTCTCCAAGGTGTGCACGTGTGTGTGTGTGTGTGTGTGTGTGTGTGTGTGTGTGTGTGTGTGTGTGTGTGTGTATGAAGGACAGCTGGAACAGTTTGTCCAGAGGATTGAGAGAGTCTGAGACGCCCGATCAGCAATGACACACCATAAAACACCATGACATGAGAGAGGCAGAGTAAGTGAAAATAGAAAGGAGTGTAGAGAGAGATGTAGAGAGGTAGGGAAAGAGATGAGAAACGAGAAGAAAGGAAAACCAGAGAAAGAGAAAAGGTAGCAAATAATAGACAAAGGATATGAAAAAGACAGGAGTTAGTTACTCTGGAATTGACTGTGAAAACTTTCTTTAAAAAATATTAGTGTTTGTCAGCTGTAAGCATCTTGGCCAGCAAGTTGTCTCTATCTTTGCTTGTGCCTTTTGATTTCTAATGAGATGACTGAAATCAACTGAGTCTTGTCCACAAAAGCCAGGGAACAGTCAGAGTTCAATGTCTAAGTGAACAAATCTTTACCATTTTTCTTTACCAGTTGGGCTAAAAACTCCACTGTGCAACTGGATCTTGGACTTTCTCTCAGACAGGACTCAATTCGTGCAAGTAGGCAACAACGCTTCATCCACCATCTCACTGAGCACTGGATCTCGGCAGGGATGTGTCCTGAGCCCCTTATTGTTCACCCTGATGACTCATGACTGTTGTGGAAAGTGGAGTACGCATCACATCATCAAGTATGCAGATGACACAACAGTGGCTGGTCCAGAACAATGAGGAGAACACTTACAGAGAGGAGGTGCAGCTCTTTGCAAACTGGTGCAGGAACAACAACCTTGTACTGAATGTTGAAAAAACCAAGGAGATGAGGTCACACTGCCACCCATAGAGGATCTGGCCCAAACACGCTTACTGGCTAAAGTGACCAGCATCCTGAGAGACTGGCACTGCATTCTTGTCAAAAAGTGCATCAAGCGCAAAGCAAGTTTTTCATCAGCAAAAAAACTCTGGCTGTGTTTCATGGAGTGCTTTTTGGACTACTGTTGCTTCTCACTGCTAGGTGTCTATAGGCCCCCCTCTGCAGATGTCACTTTCTATGATCAACTCGCAGAAGTCTTGAAAGAGTGCAATCTCAACATAGAATTATTACTTATGGGTGATTTTGATGTGAACTGGGAGGATAAATCTAAGAGGAAAAAACTAAAACTGATCAAAGAGAAATTCCACCTAGAAGAAACCAGTAAAAGGCCCAACTGGGATTGCAAAATGCTCCAGTACACAAATTGATCTGATATTTTCTAAGAAACCAGAAAGAATAACTAAAAGTTATAATTTAATCACTGGCTGATCAGATCATAACCTAATCCAGTGTGCAAGAAAACGGACTAAAAATAGATTTAGGACCACAGCAACTAAGACAATGATCCTTAAGTACATACCCAGACCTAAGCAAGAAGAATCTGTCAGTGAAATGAACAGCTTGAACTGGGATGATGTAAATGGACTGTACTTGTATAGCGCCTTTCTAGTCTTCCGATCACTCAAAGCACTTTTACACTACAAATCACATTCACCCATTCATACGCTGAATGGGTACAGGGGGTACCATGCAAGGTCCCAACCTGCCCATCAGAGGAAACTAACCATTCACACACATTCATACATTGATGGCACAGCCATCAGGAGCAATTTGGGGTTAAGTATCTTGCATCTATCTTACATCTTACATCGGCATGTGGACTGGAGGAGCCAGAAATCGAACCACTGATCTCCCAATTAGTGGATGACCTACTCTACCACCTGAGCCACAGCCGCGCCAGCCGTACTATCCTCTGATGATCTGGACTATAGCTGTGATACTTTTACTCACAGAATTAACTCTGTGAGGGAAAGATTTAAAAAAAAAATAAAAACAATTTACTGTGGTTTAATGAAAATTTGTGGAAACTAATGAAATCTAGAGATTCTGCACTAAGGAAGGCAATTAAAACTAGAAGAGACACTGACAAGGTCATTTATAAAGGTTTAAGGAACAAAGTTTTCCAAGAGCTAAGAGAAGCTAAATCTCGTTTTTATCTCAATATATTGAATGAGGCAAAAGGCAACAGTAAATTGATCCGGAAAAACATTGATAATCTCATAAGGAGGGACCCAAAAATTTTAGGAGATTTTAAACCTGTTGTTGCTTCTGTTGTTGATATTTTTTTTCTTTAGTCTATATATGAGCTAGGAAAAAATTTACACAAAGGAAACTGGATATTCTTCCTATAGATGCTACAAGCCAGGTTTTCGAGCTCTTAAAGACTAATGAGTTACAAGTAAACAAAATCATCAGCCCCTTGAAAAGCTCAAAAAGTAGAGATGCTTTCCAATTTGAAACCATGTTTGTTAAATCACACAAAGATATTTGAAATACCCCCATTGCTCTTTTCATTAAGTTGTTATTTGTGTTTGTATTTATGTATTTATTGGGACCATGTACAATGTTAAACATAAATGTTACCATTTGATATATTGTACCAGAGTTAGCTTAGAGCTCATTTTCATCTGCAGTCCCTGAGGCAGGTCACAATTAAAACATATAACAGCACAATAGCAAACAGTACAAAGCAAAAAACACACAGGACACATAATACGAAATACAAAATTACACACAATAGCACATCACATACACCCACAATGTCAGCTAGAAATTAATAATGTAAGCTTGTCAAATTAAAAGCAAGATTATTTACACTCATGAGAAGACCGTGAGATGAAATTTAGAGTCAGTGGTTACAGAGCTGAGTAGTTTTTAGCAGATTTTTTAATTTGGTTTTGTATGTACTGATGGAACTGCAGCTCTTCATATCTGCCCCAATGCAGTGCGATGAAATAGTATGGTACAATCTTGTATAGAGGATATTCTGGAGGATCTAATAGAACTTACTGAGCAAGTATACACAAAGTACACATAGTGGAAGAGGGGCCAATGAAGTCATTACTACTGAGAGCCATTGGAATACATGGATCAATAGAGTTATGACTCTTTGTCAGCTTGGCCAAAGTATTGAAAATAAACCTAGGGCTGTCTTTATTCTCCTCTATTAATGCTGAGTAATAGGTAGCTTTGGCATTACAGAGGGCTTTCCTATATGTTTTAAGACTATCTTGCCAGGCTAAGCGAGATTCTTCTAGTTTGGTGGAACACCAAATCCTTTCCAATTTTCGTGATGTTTGCTTTAATTTGCAGGTTTGGAGTTAAACCATGGAGCTAACCTCTTATGTTTTATTATTTTCCTTTTTAACTGGACGATGGAGTAAAGTGTAATTTGCAGTGAGCCTGCGGCACTATCAACAAGATGATCAATTTGGGAGGGACTAAAATTAGCATAGGAGTCCTCTGTAGTATTGAGACATAGCACTGAGTTCAATACTGATGGAATTGCTTCCTTAAATTTAGCTACAGCACTGTCGGATAGACATCTAGTGAAGACATTTTTGTTTAATGGCGTGTAATCCAGTAATAGGAATTCAAAAGTTATCAAGTAATGGTCTGATAAAATAGGATTTTGTGGACAAACTATCAAATGTTCAATTTCAATGCCGTAAGTCAGCACAAGATTGAGGGTGTGATTAAGACAGTGAGTGGGTTTATTTACAGACTGAGAGAAGCCTATTGAGTCTAATAATGAGATAAACGCAGTGCTAAGACTACCATTATCGACATCCACATAACTATTGAAATCACCCACTATAATTACTTTATCTGTACTAAGGACTAAGTTTGATAAAAACAACTCTGAGAATTCAGATAAGAATTCAGAGTACGGGCCAGGAGGAGGGTACACTATAACAAATAGAATTGGCTGTAAAGTTTTCTAGGTTGGGTGAGAGATATTAAGAACAAGGCTTTCAAATGAGTTATAATTAAATTTAGGTCTAGGGTTGATGATAAGGCTTGAGTTGATGATGGCTGCGACTACACCTCCTCGGCCAGTATTAATATGACTGGGGGGAGTGGATTCATTAAGGCTGACATATTCTTCATGACACAGCCAGGTTTCAGTAAGATAAAATAAATCAATATGATGATCTGAGATTAGATCATTTACTAATACAGCTTAGATGATGGTGATCTAATGTTTAGGAGTCCACATTTAATTCTCCTATTTTGTTGTACAGTTGCAGTCGTGGTGTTAATTTGTTTTAGATTTTTATGTATGACTCCTCTTTTATTTATTTTAGATTTAATTGATTTAAGTGGTTGGGGGACGGACACAGTTTCTAGGTGGTTTTGGGTGGGTAGCTGCCAATAATCAGTTTGTTTCTCTGCGTTGTGTCACTTAGTGGGGAGAACCTGAAATGCAAACTGGTTGGTGGTGAACTGTGGGCTTCCCGGCTGCACAGGAACTACTGGGGGAGTGGGAGCTACGCTAGGTCGGCCCGCACCGGCTACTGGGGGCTGGCTAACTACATTAGTGTTTTCCATGGTGCGGAGCTGCTCTTCCAATTCACTGAGCCTCGTCTCCAGCACTGCAAATAAACTTAATTGTCAGTTTATAATTGTCAGCTTATCAGCTTATTTTGAAGGCTGATAGAACCTTTTTTAATTTGTTTTTCTAGTTATAACAAGCTACTGGGGCTATTTTGACAGAATATACTTTGGTCTAAAGATATATATTGTTTAGTTTTATAAATCCCGTTGGATCCCCTTATTCTTTGTTTGGACCGCAATTCTGATCATGTCTAACTGTACACGTCATACCTGGGGCATCAAGGCAAGTTTGTTTCATAGGATTACCACTACAAAAGGATTGACATAGTCGCTGATTTTAAATATCTTGTTCTGACACTTAATCCAAATTTGGACTTTAAGAAACATGTTTAAAAAATGGTTAAAAGCATAAATTACAACTTATCAAATTTTAGACATATTAGAAACCGTCTCTCTTTGGACGCAGCCAAGATATTTATGCATGCTATTATTCTTTCCCATATGTCTTATTGCATTACAGGCTGGAGAAACAGTCATAAAACCTCTTGAGTCCTTACACAAACAAAAACAAAAACTCTAGACATAAAGCCAATGCATTTCCATCACTGTTGGGTACTGGAGAAATACAATTTACAGAGCTTTGAGAATTTTAGATTATTTTCAAATTTGTGCCTAGTTTAAAAAATTTTAAATGGTTTGGCCCCTCCTCCACTATGTGGCTTTGTGTATACTTGCTCATTAAGTTCATTAGATCTTCCAGAATATCCTCTATAAGAGATTGTACCATACCATTTCATCGCACTGCATTTGGGCAGTCATCATTCTCTTTAAAATCCACAACTCAGTGGAATGCCCTACTTGACAATATAAAGAGCTATGTTTAAAACCAAATTAAAAAGTCTGGTAAAAGTTACTCAGCTCTGTAACCACTGACCCTACATTTTATCTCATGGTCATCTCTTGAACACAAATAATCTTGCTTTTAATTCTGTCCTGTGTGTTTTTTGCTTTGTACTGTTTGTTATTGTTGTGTTGTCATATGTTTTAATTGTGACCTGCCAAAGGGACTGCAGATGAAAATTAGCTATAAGATAAGTTGGCACAATACATCAAATGGTAATATTTATGTTTAACACTGTACATGGTCCCAAATAAATAAACAGTATATTAAAACAAAAAATATTTTATTTCACCATTAAAAACATTTCCAATTTCTCTGCAATGAACCAGGTTGATCACTGCATCATTTCATCTGCCTGGGAACAGGTTTTCTTTCTCTTTTTTTCCTTTTTGGAAGCAACCATCCCTTTCTCCTTGATTTCTCAACAGTCTTGAAAACAATGACGTCAATGAAAACAGTTCAAATGTTCCTCGTAAGACAAAATGTACACCACACATTTTAAAAGCTCTTATGTTGCAGGAGATTTTAGTAGAACAGGGCTATTTCTTTTTCCTGAATCTTAGCATCTGTTTTTACTCTTTTGAGTAAAAATCTAAAAATGATGGCGAGTTACTTTCTTAAGTGATTAACAGCATTTGGGTGGTGTCAGAGTCGCTTTCCACTTTGTCTCACATGGCTTTTTATAAATATTTACTCTCTTTTACTATAAATCAAAGCCACTGGCCACTAAATGCTGAAGTATACATATTTCTATATATTTTCCTCACAAAAATCACTTCTCAGATTCTCAGATTCCATTCACATTGATCAATACTCAGTGTAACAGTAAAGGAAAGCGCCTACACACATGAAGTCTGTTAATTATTAATCAAAGTTCCAAATTGATAGATTAGTACATTTTGACTCCAGGGTGGTGCCCTGTTATTATTAATTCGTATTAACAGTTTTTATTGATTTTAATAATTAATAATTATCTTTGATAATCATTAATTATGGCTGATAGCCAAACTTGTAGCCAAGGCCCAACAGTAGCTAGACATGTAATTTGCTATACTATATAATTGTATTGTTGTGTTGTTTTTATATATGTTTACTTTATCATGCCTACCCTGTGTATATAACAAAGTATGAATAATTATTATTTTATTCTTTCAGATGTGCAGACAGGAGGCCCATTGACAGTTCTAGAATGTGCAGCTGCCATTTTATAGAGGGACTTCAGAGGGGTCCAATATGGTTCTCCGGGCATGGGAAGAGTCTGCCTGTGGAGGGCAATCCACCCATAGAGGAGAGTTCACCCTTGGAGAAGAGTCCGCCCGTGGAGGGCAGTCCGCCCATGGAGGAGAGCGTGCCTGTTGATTGTGTGCGAACACCGAAACGTCAACGTTTCTGGTACTCTGCACCAACCATAGATGAAAAGGTCCTTAGAATGGAAACTGGCCTCCCAGACAGAAGCATCATCAAAATCTTTGTTGGCTATACAAGGAGATTTAAAGAGTCTATTGTTTATTATGCTGGCTGGAGGGTAGAATCTCTGTCACTTGATTACCAGATCTTCATGACTCTCAAGAAACTCCATCATAACTATACCAATTTGCATCTTGCTCAGCTCTTCCAGTGTAGCACCACTTGTGTGACAAATGTAGTACTTACATTCATCAACATTCTCCACGTGTTGTGGTTCAAAGACATCATGACCACTGTTCTAAGTTGGGGGGAAAACCTGTCAAGCTTACCCTCTTCATTCCAGATTTATCATACTACAGGATGGTTATAGATTGCACACACATTGAATTTGCTACTGCAGCCTCCATGGACCTTCAGAAGCACACCTACTGATCATACAGACGCATGCATACATTTAAAATCTTGGCAGGCGTGGCACCAAATGCTGTGATAACATACAGCAGCAAACTGTATCCTGGATTGGTCTCTGACAAGGACATTGTGGCTAAGAGTGGAATCCTAGAGGTCTTCAAGTCAGGTTATCTTATACTTACTGATAAAGGATTTCTTATCTGAGACATTGTGCCAGAAGGAGTCAGCGTGGACATCCCACCATTTCTGCATCATGGTAGGTTGACAAAGAGGAGATTAAACTTACTAAAGACATTGCACAGACCAGAATCTATGTTGAAAGGGAAAATAGCTGTTTGAAAGAATATAAAATCTTGCGTTTCATTCCTTACATCTTGTGAAGCCACGCTGATGTGGTGTGCTGTACTTTGGTGAATTTAAGCATCCCTCGATCAAAGAAGTAGCGGTTAATTTGGATGTAGTAATTTTCATTTTGCAGAGCCCACCATAGTGCAACAGGAACACTTGAGTCTTTTTATTTCAATTGCATTACATTTTTGTCCCTTATTTACTGTCATTTGACTTTTTATAGAATGGATTTAATATGTTTGATGATACTGTAAGATTCAAGATATATCAATATGTTTGTCCTTAATTCACTTGTTCTTTCCCATCTTTTGAACTTTAGAGAGTTTTGAGGCTATATGGATGTTGTTTTAGGTATACTGGCATTATAGCTATTGTGTCCATTTTGTATCTTTCTAATCTTTTTAATGCTGTTTTCTGACTGCTGATGCATATTATTTGTGTTAGTTCAAGGTGCTCATCGGCCAGACTAGTCCCTGTGGTCTCTGATTGGATGATTGAGGTAGGTGGTGTTATGTGACTGGCTTTCAGCAGACTGTAAAATAAAGAGTAAGACAGTAACAAATTGCATTACTTTTTATACCTTAATGAAATGATTGTTTCGATTTCCTTAATGTTTTGGATCATTAGCTTCCCTATTACCAGGTACTGACAGGTGGCGTGGCGAGAACACTGGTCCATTGCCTTCCAAAAGATAAATAAAAAAATACATAAATAAAATATCAAATAGAATCATTAGAACAGCTGTAGTAAAAATAACAAATTGAACACTGTAGAAATCCTTAAGGATATACAAAGATGAACTGATCTGTGCCAGTAGTAGTGATCCTCCTTCAGGTGGTAGGCGCCACCTTCCTCCTGATGAAGATAGAAGAACTTCTCCTGCACTGCTTCCTCAACAATATGGTCCCTTCACTGGAACTCGCGCTTAACCTCAATGATGCCTGTCTGTCCAACCAGATCACTGGGGAAGGCACCCAGGATACCAGAGTCAGCCAGCCACAAGCATAGCTTCAAGCTAACTCCGGTGCAGTGCATCAGTTATGCTTAATACTGCACACTGTCCTGTTCAATAAATCAAATCAAAATAATGGACAAACCAGACCCACTGACCTTCATGCCCATGGCTTCTTCAAATGCCTTGATCCCTTCCTGCTCATCTGTACAGCCAGTGCTCCATGCAGGTCCTGATTCCCACAGAGCTTGAAAATGAGAGAAGGGGTGACACGCTTCACCATCAGCACACTTCCAAAGTCGCTTGCTGTCTGCTGACCTTTCCTCAGAGCATTCCAGAGGTCACTGTCCTTCCGCCCCACTGTTACTGTTGTCTATATGGCCATTATCTGCTCCATTGACATCTTCACAGCTGCAAGGATGCCAACACTGACCTAGTATTTGTGGGTGGCTATGATGCAGTCAGTGGAGAGGTAAAGCAGAGGTTCCTACTGGATTTCAGGCTCAGGAGTGAGCAGCTAGGAAATCCCAGTAAACTGGCCCTGGAATTGACTGAGCAGCCACTTTCGGTCATCGGGGGTTATTGCATGAGTCAGAGCCTTGTACTCCCGTGCTGATGGCACATTGGGCTTTTTCCACTGGCACTCAACATCTGTGGAGCTGAAGTTGTGGATGGTCCAGATCATTGAAGCGGCCGAGTGGCTGCAATTTTACTCTCCACAGGGACACTTGCAGGGGGTAGAGTGGATGACTCCAGAGTCACCAGTGGAAACCTGTAAAGAGGAAGAGCAATAATTTTTAAAAAATCCCACTCACAGCCCGCTTAATACAATCAAAACACACATTTGATGTGATTGGACTTACAAAAGAATCCAATGATCGATACATAATCAATAAATTTTACATACCTAAAGTTGACTCTTGATTGAAAAGACAACATAACCAAAGTGATCTTATTTGTGTATGTAGTGTGAACATGAATATTGGGAAGGGGCACACTGTTCTTCCTAATTACTTCTCTTATTGTTTATTATAATGCTGTGGAAATTGTCTGAAAACACTTAACACACATACGAAATTATACACAAAACACTGCTGGGTTGAAGATTAAAAATTTTTATTGTACAATAAGTAGACAGAACACAAAGATTTGCATCAGTTCGTCTCAGCGAACAAAAAGCAACCCTGTTCTTTTATAGTTGGAGAAGGAACATATACATGATCTGTGACTGGTCAAATCATACAAACTTATGGATTACAGCCATGAGATATGCATTTACATGCACATGTCTGTTAGATAAGAGCCACATCACCTAAAGACACAGAAAGGGAAGAGCCACAAACCATGTGGCCCCTAAACATGTCCTGTTTACTCCAAGACCCAGAATATTACTTTCTTGGGCATGAAACAGGATGGAAAAGGCCAGTGGGTCTCTAAACAATAACAAAAGAACATGTCTGTCCAAAGGCACACACACAGAGTCAGAGAAAATGTAATGATCTCACTTCACATCTGTATATTAAAATGATAAGACAATCCTTTGGTCTTTCATCACTTTTACAATAATAAATAATTATACCATTATAATAGTATACTATAATAGTTTTCATATTATTTATACTTTTTATTATTCGTCACTCACTTTTTTAAACACCTAAATTAGCTAATGTATCTGTCTTCTTACACCATTTCATCTTTTTCACCATTTACAGCTTATTTCATCTAATGCTCACTAAACTTAGTTACAGTTCTCTAACTTCGAATAAGTCTTTATCAGCATTAACTTGGTAGCTAGACATGTAACTTGCCTTGTTATATAATTGTATTTTTTTATATTCACTGCAACATGATTAGTATGACTCATAGTTTCAAGTAGACTCATGTTAGCTACCAAACTAGCTAGCCTACAAAAGTCACTGGCCCTGACACAACCCACAAGCTAGCCCCCACAAACACTACACTGGCTTGACATGGCTTGACTTGTAGTGATTTTTACCCCTTTGGACACTCTTGTTCTCATCTCTAAAAAAAACGCTGCATGTCAGAAAGGGACATCATGGTTGCTCTGTGGTAATGTAACGTAATAAAAAACAATCATACAGTTCAGTGGTTGCAGTAACTCACTAGCCAGCATGACGTTCACAGGTTTTAAACATTTCCATGGTAACAGCGAGCGCCACCAATCAGAGACATCATTGTTACACTTTAGGATTGTGGGTAGTGTAGTATTTCTCCATGATGTGAATAAAACGTCTTTCTTAAAACAAGATTGATATACAGATTTTTGGGTTCTACAGGAGCATATACCATTGTTTCACAATCTCATAGCTTGTAGTAAGTCTACCATGGATGCTTACGACATTATGGCTAATAATCAAAATCCTCTATTCAGAATATGAATGAGATTTTCGCTTCCAGAACCTGTTGAGCTCTGTAAGTTGCCTTGGTTACTGAGCAGGGAATGATATAAGCAACAGTAATGGAACAGAACTCTCACTTAAATTAGCAAGGCTTTTCCCTCATCCAGCTTTATGGCATACCCCTCAGGAGACATTGGTGTCTTAAGCAAAGATATTTATTGACAAACACAAACTTGATTGATCAAGGAGACAACAGTTACGTATCAATATGCTGGTGTTGACACAGTGAAATGCCACATCAGGTCTGAAGGAAAAGAGCTGAACCACTCTCATACATGCAGTGCCCAGGCGACCTTGTCCCTGGTCACAACATCGCAGTAAAATTGTTTACTTTAGCGCTGTCTCTATGGCAACAATCATAAAGCCAGGTTGGCTAGACCAGGAAGAGGACAGCTGTCTGTCCCTCACTGTCTGCTTGTCTAATGAGCATTTCATACATGACACATATATGAAAATTCCTCCACATGGAATATCAGTAGTAGGAGACCCAAAACAATTAGAAAATATGAATCCAGCTGCCAACTACATGTAATCAGAGCAGCTCTGCGCTGTGACAGAAATAAAGAGGGAATGTTTTTATATGAAGTTGGATGCTAAAAAACATATTTCTAAAGCAAAGTGCTCCATGATGGGAGGCGGTAATGTGACAGTCACAGAGATATTAAAGAAGGGAATATAATAGTCTACAGGTGATGTTATACTGTCTGCAGCAACAGGACGATACTGGACAGAGACCTGCAAAAAAAAAAAAAAAAAAAAAAAATCCATAAATCGGTACCTATCATGATAATATGGTAAACAGAAAATTAATTTGCATTAAGATTATTTTAGTTATATATTTAATTTTTGTTAATTTCAGTGTCATATTTAAATTCCAAATTAATTCAGATTAGGGCATTATAACTGTAAATCAAACAAGTGTTTCTCCTCTTTGAAGAAAAGCAGAGATGATTTCGTCATGACTCATAGTACAGTTCTGGATCTTTTGAAAATTCTAAGTACGAGAAGATTGATGAATGCATATGTGACAATTTGCGGCTTGTTTTATATCATTATAAACTGAATATGTTTTGGATTATTGGTCGGACAGAACAAGCACACAAGTGCATCACTTCAATGTCACTGTGATATTTTTGCTATAAAAGAATTTAATCACATCCAACATAAGATACAACTATTTTAATGTAATTATTTTAAGTTGAAATTTGCTGCTTATCCAGCAGCAAATTTCAACTGATGAGATACATTTCAACTGGTGAGATATATTTTGAGTACATTAACTCTAAATATTGCACACTTTTCCTGCACCATATCAATTCAATTAAGCTATATCCACTCCATACCATCTGACTCAGTTACTGAACTATTTGCGGTGTTATGTTGTCATCTACTGGCAAAACCAAGCATAACATTAGATGGCAGCACTGTTAGCATAATGTAGCATAAATCTCCAATTTAGTAACAACATAGCAGCATGCTAATAAACAAGAATGAACACACTTGAATTAGGAGGAAAGTTAGCATCCAAGCTTGTCCTTAATCTCTATACAACTGATAACACACAATTGTAACATTTAAATATAAAAGGAACAAAATATATCCAGTGGACTGGAGATGGATTGAACACTGCTGAGGTCTAAATGCTGCCTGTGTGATCTGCGGTCCAACTAACCTCTAGCAGGTCTGTGTATGCCTCAGGCAATCAGGACTCAGAACTCTAATGAGCCATCAATTTAGCCAGCCAAACTGTCTATTATATAACCACTGAAATCTTTACTACTACAACAAATCCACACTTACTAGAAAAAAGGACACATGGGAGCCTCTACAAAATTCTTATGGTTACAAAACGTTATTTTTCCTCAAATTACAAAGATTTACAAGCAGTTTTTTTTAATCACATAATATTGTTTAATACTTAAATGCTTTCAAATTTCCTTTGTGTGGTCCCACATCACCATCTTGCGCTCTTTATGTTAGTACAAGAGCATTGAAAACACTGTTGAAAAGGCCAAATGTCTGCTAAAAGAGATTCTTTGTCTGACTTTCCTCTGTTGGGTTTTCCACCTCTGACTCCTCTTTATCTCACTGTCCTCATGGAGTGCAGTGCAGTCCTTGGTAGGCAAATAGATAGTGGTCCTTAGATTCAGGACCTGTAGTGGCATACTAGTAGCTTCTGCTCTCTACCAGTTTGCTAGTGTGGCATTATGGATGAATGTATTGACCAAAAGAGACGCAACGTAAAGTAGTAGTAATAGTAATAGAGTAGTGTGACGTCACTAAATCTAAATAGTTGATTTAGGTTGATGCTATTTCAAACAGTGTCATGCTGCTCCCTAGTGGAGATGGTGGGCTGCATTGACCTCCCAAAAAAGAGAGAAAGAC
Organism: Thunnus albacares; assembly: GCF_914725855.1. Taxonomy (NCBI): domain Eukaryota; kingdom Metazoa; phylum Chordata; class Actinopteri; order Scombriformes; family Scombridae; genus Thunnus; species Thunnus albacares. Next base: position 342,393 of record NC_058122.1, on the reverse strand, counting down.
TTCACCAGAGAGCAGCATCACATCTCAAAAAACTTGTCATATTTTAAGACCTCTTATCATTGTGCCACAGTGTGGGGGAGCCTAGCCAGAGTATCAAGAGAGGTGATAGGGGGCAGACTCAGACACTTGTTCAGTGATTTAAAAAATGTGATTTATTCCAACCAGTGTGACAAACAGCAAGTGTCTCAAAAAAAAAAAGAAATGAAAATGAACAAATGAAACTCATCTTAAGTGGTTTAATTCAGGAAAATGACAAACGTAGGCATGATCATGTGCTACACGGACATCCTCTTGTTTCTCTCTGCTCTCCTCTAAACCAACAACTTTCCACTTAAATAGGCCCTCCAATCTATCTAGGCAGAACCATATTTCTCACAGGGGTGATTCAGTCTCCCACACCTCTAACAGGTAAACAATATTGTTACTAGTATCAGTTAACATTGATTACACACATATCATCCATACTATAATCCTCACCATAATCCTAATTAAGAACAAATCACATAAAGACTAAACCCAAACATTCAACTCTACTACAATAAATCCCCCCATACTTGGTCCAACCCATGACATTACTGGTGATGTCAGTGAGAGCTTAAAACCAGGAAGTAGTTGATTGGGTACATCCCAGGCCTCATATTTGATATTTTCTCGCTCGTCGCTCCCCGCTTGAGCCAGAAGTTGTTCTGGACCACCATTTTGAAGGCCATCCCAAGTCTCTGATTTCTGCTCTGAGGAGCAAGGAGGGATGTCTGAGGAGCTATGAACAAGGAAACATGAGAGCAGGCTTCATGGAAGTCTTTTACCAGACGACACCCCCCCCCTTATTGGAAAGCAGTTATTGATTGGACGCTGCAGCTGATCGGACTGCTCTGATACATCACATCACTGCAGTTTCATACCGAAGTGGAGACAAATTACAGATTAAACTCAAGTGCATCACTCCCAAATTTTCATAATTGTATGTGTTTTCTGATTCACCATCTAGTTAAAAATCTGTGTTAATTGTTGGTCTGATCAACAAAAGAACCATAAACAACTTTCTTCATTTATTAGAAAGATTTTTCTTTTCATGAACTGTTATTTCCCATGTTAACTTTTATTATGGATAAAATTAAAGTCAGGGAGAGTCTGTCGGCAAGAAACACAGTTTAAACACTTATTTTACATAATTTGTGGTCATATCCATTCAGTCACATGTGAGGCTGAAAATTCCTGAGCATCGGGTATGAGTTACATAATTTCACAATTTTTATTAAACTATGAATTCACAATCAGAATGTCAATAGATACAGACTCAAATAATTAATGAATAATATGAATGCACCCTGCCAGTAGAAATGGTTCATGTGCCTCAGAGCAGGACACAGGGACAGTGCACGTTATAAATACTGAGCAGGACACAGTGCACAGTATAAATACAGAATGCAGGTTTTTAATTCATGTGCAGGTGTTTGTTGAACAGGTAACAGGCTGCAGAGAGAAAACAGCTGCTCTGACAGTAATAACTGTGCACCTTTATTAGTATTATCACAGTGCAAATGTGTGCAGACACAAACTCCATCAAAAGTCACTATAGCTGTTAGAGCCGACTGACAGCTGATCCAGCTGTGATCAGCTGCCGCCATCATCAGAAACTGATGTCGCCTCATGAGATGCTTCAAAGGAAGGCATCTCTCCATGCATCCATGGTGGGAGGGACTAAGATGCAAGGAAAGGACGTAAGTGACGGAAACGTGGATGCAATTTAAGAGACTTGGAATGTGCTCAGTGGCACCGGTCAAAAAGTCCCTCCTATCATCTTTTCCTAACCACTTTTCCTTGACCTCGATGGAAAACGTCACAAGGTCAAGGAAAGAATTAATAAGGACTTAAGAAAAGACAACTGCAGTGCTGAGAAAATCTGACTTCACTTACACTGGGCTACGTAATTATGTGATGGCAGATGTTTTAAACGTGGGTCTGCTGTGGTGAAACTGTAATGTTCTGAAGATGGACTACAAAAAGCGCATCTTAGATACTACGCCCCGGTTGTTCTAACTGTGTTGTTTCATGCATGTTATATAAACGTGGACAACTCAGTGAAAAATATCACTTCATTACCAAAGTCAGAATTGAATTTAAAAAAGGAATATAGGCTACCAGTCACAAAACTCAAGTGACATTATCACATTGAGAATGCTCACGCTCACCCTCCTGAATCCCAATTACTGTATGAAAATAAAAGTTAAATGTATGAAAGATAGGCAGCACATGTTACTCCTGTACATATCATTCTTAAGTTTCTAACATGATGAATTAAAAACATCATCTGACTAAAAACATCTCATATCCCTTTCTCTTGAAAGACAGACTTCTGTGTTATGGTTAATAAGCTGACTATGATCTGTTATTAGCCTGTGCATACAACAGTGCAAGAACCACCACACAACTCAATAAACACCTTGAAATGTTGACTTGATTGTGCTTTAAAATTGTTATGGTTGATACAGGCTGTGGATCCGTTTCCCCTCCATCCAAAGCTCTGTTCAGCTCGTTTGATGTGAAGAGACAGCATGTCTTGTGATTTAGATAATAAAGTTACACTGCGGTGCCTGGTGCGTAAATGTGCACAGCGTCTCTCTTAATATGGGTGATGCCTGCAGGTATTTAATAAACTCAAGCAACGTTACAGTTGTTTTAATGCCAAATTCCCTCATTTTGTTATGACCCTTCCACTGCAGCTCAACAGGGAAACACTGTAAAGGGAAAGAAAAAGTGGGAAGCAGCGTAACTTCATTGATTATTCAAACCTCTAGGGCTGTAGTCTCCTGGTTGATTAGTTGATCGATATGCTCTTGTCCAACCAAATTTTCATTGGTTGAATAATTACTGTGTTACTTTCATAAGGAAAAATGTGCTACATCAATAGCCTTCCAGGATTAATCCATTTGCTGTGGCAGGAGGGACAGACTAACAAATTACCTGTGTAAACGGGGGTGTATTCAAAACATCCCCGTTGTTTTCACAACTTTGAACTCACCCAACCTAATGGAGACTGCTAGGTCTAACTGTACTCAATGTTTACTGAATCAGTGTTTCTCCTATAATTGTAATGAGAACCCCCGCCAGGCCAAAAAAATATTTTTTGGTGCCAAAAATAACGCCAAATATCCCTTCATTCGGAAATCAATAGTATTTGGGAGTCTCTGTGCAGCGCTGTTCCGAAACGTGAGTCAACCTCTGTGTTGTTGCCTGGGTAACTCTTGGTAACGTAGCTCCGTTAAGGAATACAACATTGCGTAATATGTTTGCGTAGCGAGTGGGAAAGAGCGAGCGGCAGAAAAATGGCAGTGAATGTGAGCGGAACAGAGGAAAATGTTAGCAGTAAATTGTCAGGCTGGCAGTAAATGTACAGTACAGACTACACTCTAATGCTGTAATTCTGCAGTTTCTAAAGACCAAGAAAATCATATCTGTTGTTTCCCCAACTGCTGGAAAAGTGAAGGGGGTTAGCTCCAAAGTTAGCGACAATGGGTTAACCTAACCTGAAGATGCTAAACAGAGAAATAGAGAACGGAAAAATGTGTGACTGCTGAGTTCACTTTTTTTTATTTGGTTGACTATAGCCCTACAAATCTCCAGACATGCTGACAGGACCGGATAGGATCTAATATTAATGAATGTTTATTGACAATGTTTCTTGGTTGGGCTACAGTTGAAGGATTATTAAATATCTGCAGCGATGGGGGGTCTACAACTCACAGCGGAAACAATAAGTGCATTTCCCCATGAAGACAGATGCTGTGCGCATTGACACACAAGGCACAGAAACAGTAACTTCATTGATTATCTATCTATTGATCTATCTATGCTATAGCAAGCATGGTCAATAACAATGTTTTTGTAGATATGCAGTAGGGGCAGATAATATACATATAGCACTAAAAGCAAAAAACAAGTTGTTCTCTGGTTTTGGTTTAATTTCTATTCCCATTGCCAATTTGAAGACGAAAACGGGAAAAGCATGTGAATCTGTTTTTTAATTCACAGGAAAAACGTATAATGCATTGTATATTTGTTTATTCTGTTATCAAACAAGCTGAACACAGCTTTGGACAGAGGATACACAGACCACTGTGGATGTGTAATGTGGGTTTAATCGTTTGTGAATGGTGCGTCACTTGCTGCCGCAAGGAATTGTGGGACGGACTTATCTCCTTTCCTTTTGTAAAGGATGGTCAAGTGTACCCTGTGCTAAAGGAGATTAGACAGGAAGCACTGACGCATCTTTCCTTAGCAATTAGAGAATTTGATCCGCTCTTATCATGGCTGCCACTCAGTTAGGAACCTTCCTAAGCAAAAAAGACTATTCGACTATTCCCCCTTTTGTCTCCAGAAGGCATGGTGGGTAAGGAAAGTTACAACGCAAGCAAAGGTATAATTTAAGAAACAATAAGTAAATGAATACTTAAATGAATAAAAAATAAGTAAACTTAAATACTTGATTAAACTATAAATTAGTGATTGCGGAAACAAAGATTTCTATAGCACTGAATCAATATGATGCAGTCGCATTGAAAATGGTTCACTGATACAGTCAAAATGGCGACATCTCCTGGGCAACTACTGGAATAGCACTTCTATGGTTGAATAGAATCTGAGACTGAGATGAAACAGTCAGAATATAAGTGGTCTTACTGCTTTCTTTGCTGTTATTTTGTTTAAGAAAGTCTAAATTATTAAAATGGATCACTTTTAAACAGTCTACGGCTCTGTTTTTAGATATCATGGCAGATTGAGAAGCACACCCTGTATCCAAGACCAGTGCTACACCTCTCTGATACAAGTGTGACATCACAAGGACACATTTGGGGTGGTCACGTGATTTTTGGAGTGGTGAAGCAAGGCATCAAAATATCTTGTCCGCAATATTTTTGCTTAGAAAGATAATGTGTTGAGTAGTCTGTTTTAAGTGTAACATCACTACCATAAATGCAGATGTAAATATAACAAAACAACACTAAACACAAACAATGCCTGGGATAGCATGTGAGAGTAATGCTACAAATATAGATGTTAAACTGGCTAAAGAAACAAATCACAAGTATGGAGACAAATACAAAGTAATGGGGGCAAATGGTGTGGGCTCACCCACTATGTCACACAGTTGAATCTGAATCTGAATCTGGATATGCAAAGCAAATATGGTAAAGTTAACAAAGTTAGTTGTGTGCAAAGTTGTGTGCCCAGCAATCAAAGTAGAATATCAATAATGTTTGTGACAAGTGTTGACGAGGCGGTTCTAAAGAATCTTATGACATCAATTTTGTCTCTTTGATTCAAAAAACCACAGAGGAAGATACTTCACGGAGTTGTACAAAAAATATTCTTCCTTCGAGGCCTTTGAAAGTATTGGGATTCTTGTAGTGTTATTTGAATAAATTTTCTATTACAAATAGCCATTTTTACTTGAAGGTTTCTTAATTCCCACCACAGAGTTAGGTGCGGTGAACTTGATGTGGTTTATAAATATTGCGCCTACTCTCACCCTTTGCTTAAAGATGGATGGTAGACAGACAGGTTGACAAATCCTATAATATTATACTGATATGAGAAAAATATCAACATATTGTTGAGTGCTTGCAACAGAATATATCTGTACAGTAAATCAAATCTTAAAGACCTGGGGCCAGATGCATAAAACTCTGTGTAGATTCATGACAAAAACTGTGTGTATGCTCAAAACCACATTAATAAAGCTATGTGTACTCATGGTTCTGTTTTATAAATGTCAGTCATTAGGGTACTGGGCGCATGTGCACGAGCCTCATTTCCACTCCTGCAATTAACCGCAATGGAAAAGAAAAAGTGCAGTTTCACCGATTTTGTTGCACCGACAAGATTCTCCAACAGCAGAACAGCTGTCTTTATGTGCGACCATCACTCGCGGCTGTGCAGCTCTTTATATGGTCTATATCCTTAATTCATCACAAGAACCTGTAAACCATCGTCAGCAGTGATATCTCAAAAAATTGTGATCAGCGATTAGTTTGCAATGCTCATATCTAAACTGACTTTACAAGATGTGCCACAACAAAGGATAAAATAAAAAGAACAATAAGAGCAAAATAAAATGTTGATTCCTATGTAAATTAAAAGAATGATAAAATTAAACAAAAGCAATTAATCAATGTTAACTTCACAGATGTGCCTTTGATTGGCATCTTAAAAATACCTGTGTAAACGCCAAAGAAAATACAAATAAAAAAATGAATCACACAATCAGTGCAGCTGGTTATGAACCTAAACAAATAATGTTTTACTAAAAGATTCCATATCTCACCTTATATTTAATGTCCACCTCATCACACCCTCAGATTGCTTTAGAAAAACATGTGTATGCCTGGTGTAAAATAGGTGCGCACATTCTCATCGCACATTCTGTGTTTATAAATACCAGTTTATGTACCGGAAATGGTGTATGCATGGTATTTGTGCTTACATATCATTAATGCATCTGGCCCCAGGTTAGTAAATCTGATAATAGAGAAATATCATTAGTTATTGTAGTTATTGATTAAAGTTACATATAATTATGTAAAGTATGTTTGGGTCATTGTATGTAAGTACACCTTCCCACATAAATTCAAACTGTTAACAGGGGTATTATGGGAATATTATACTGGGTTTATAAGATTTATGCTTATATGAGAATCAGACACGTAGGTTTTAATTGACATACTATACCAATAACATACCATAATTTGCCTTAGTGTTGAGTTGCATGATGATCAAAATATAGAAAAGAAAATAGAAAATACAAGTGTCACAAAAGTCAAGTAATCATAAATAATATAAATTAAATAGCAATACTATACAGGGCTATACATTTACATTGAATATATTCTAAAGTGAGAAGAGCTGTACAGAATTTAAAATAAAGTGAATGGAATATACAAAATATTGACCAGGAATGTGCAAATTTATGGTATAAACAGTATATGCAATGTGTAAAATAATACAAAATTTGCATTGATTTAACGCATCATGTTAGATGTGCTGGATTCACAAATGTGCAAATAATGAGATTTTACATTAATATAACGTGGAGTGTGCATAGAGCAGGATAAGAGTCTGTGGCAGTCGGGGTCTTGGGCCTTTTAGAGCAGGCCAGCTGCATCGTCCTGTGTGTAACAACTCTGAACACAGAAAATTAGAATCAAATGCACAACTCAAAGGCCCGATCCCAAACTAGGCCCTACCCACTTCCACTCCACCACCAAGTGTCATTCCAAATGAAGTTACACTTGCAGCTGTGGAGGACACTTCTAATGAAGGTGGAGAGTATAAATGGATAACCAAATTATGGGATGCCCTTGCCACTCTGCCGGAACAAGGAAGCAGCTGTCACCATGGCAATGGATAGAAGCCGTACTTGCACCACTGTTATGCTGCTTCATGTACATATATTTATATTTTTGAAAAACAAGGCTTACACGGTGACAGATCAACTTCATTAATTAATTAGGCTAAGGCAACTACTTACTCCCATGCCTGTTTGGCAGCATTTCTCTTTTTGGTAAATACGTGTTCATTTTCCATTCACAGCCTTATTCTGCCTTGTCTTTTCCACTGTCCCTGTGAACACATAACATCTAAAACCATGACAATGAGATATGAGGTAAATTTGACATATTTCAATTTATTTTTCTGTAGGCTATGTATGCATACAGGCATTTGTGGGTTTGCTACAAGTCAAGCGTCCTTAGAGACAAAGTGATATTCTCCTCATTTTTGTTTTATCTTTTCACACCCCACATTCTGAGATTTTGTTTGAGACTGTAAAATTATTGTGGTGAAAACAAAGGTGCATGTGCTTGGCCTAAATACTTGAGAAAGTAGAAAGATGGAACTCTTACATTTGTATGTTGTTTCCTCCATTCTCCTGTTGCATGTGCACTTCCTATTAGGATGACCGTAAGCCTGCACCAGTGCAGAATTTTAAGGGTTTCACAGTCCAATCACACTCTGCGCTAATTTAATTGGGATGACCCTCAATATGGTGAACCTCCATGTGAATGCACAAACAGAGAGGGAGTGGATAGCGTGGATAGTGGATAGCTGGTTTGGGATTGGGCCAAAGACACAGCAGATAAAAGTTCTCAGGGCAAAGGCAAGGTCAAGCAACAGGTAGTCAGTGAGGCAAACAAAGCAGGTAGGGAGCAGGCAAGCAAGAGCAGAAACGGGCAAGGGTCAAAACTGAACTCAGTGCTGACCCATCGACATTGCAGATATCCACTTGATATGACTAACTCAGACTGCTGAAGCCTCATGTAAGCTTCAGATCAACTTTTAAATGCATTTTTCCACAAAATGACTGTATGGACACACTGTGGATTTTGGCCCCCATCACTTACATTGAAAGCACATTTGAGGGGAATGTTAATGGACTGTGTTCATATGGCAACTGACTGTTATTTTAAGACAGACTTGAAAATTTGTGAACCAATCATTTAATATTTCCTGCAGTGAAATCCAGGAAAATAATACCACCTCTACCTCTTCAATAAAAGAGCCCCTTAGAATACACTGTATCATTGATTTGATATACTGAGCTCTCACCCTGATCTCCATACCCTCACGGAAAAAAGCACTGGTCCCTCTGAGGTTGTGTTACATAACACTGTCTGAGTCACTGAGGGTCACAGACTGTAACTAATTCCTTTTTCAGACAGTAATGATAACGCATATGATCAATGCTAGGAGATTTTGTCAGATTATAAGGAGGAAGCTGAACACATGCCTCATCGGTATGGTAAGGAGTGAATAATGTTATTCATGTTTGAAGAAATGTGTGAGGGAGATGGAGAGTTAGCCTCATCTACAGGCAGATGGATGGCAAGGGCTGATGGCTGACGTGCAGCAGCGGGGTTTCTTTGGTGTAATGATGCTCTCGGCACGTATTACCCACGCATCGCGCATGTGAGGATCCTCACGTAGGCCTAGAGCTGTATGGCTCAAGGCCTACGCCCTCAGCTCTGTCTTACAGGCAAAGAGATGATGAACACAGATTAGATAGATAGATAGATAGATAGATAGATAGATAGATAGATAGATAGATAGATAGATATCACCAAAGGGGAAACTACAGTAGTCACAACATGCCAACACATACTAAAAGAGGAAAAAACATAAAACAAAGCAAGCAGTTTGTTCATTGTGAAGCCTTTCACATTGGTATGTAAAATCAATGCATCTTCTATCACAATATGATAAAAATTGTATACACCTGTACAGCTGACTAGATCAGTCTGTCCATGTTGGACACTTTCGCCTCAAAAAGCCGTAACAGCTGAGAGCTTTCTCTCTTGGTTTTTATTAGAAACTATGTTTATCAGTTATTTATCAACTTGAAACTAAAAGAGTTTTTGTTTTTCAGCTAACACTGATTGGACACTTAAACTATCTTCAGGGTTTCACCTTCAACTGAAAGTTCATCTGCTTTCAACTCTTATTCTTAACTGCTTTCATAGACAAAGACAGATGACCACATCTGAGTGTGAGATATTTTGAGATGCCTCCAAATAAAGCAAAGCCCCTCTTCAAACTGTATATCTTCCTAAAAAGCAATAAATATTCATATTTGAATCCCCAAAGACTTAAAATGAGTGAATTTGAAATTAGAATAGGTTACATTTGATAAAGATCTCTGGAATATTTTTGACAAAATATCAATAGAACTATGGCAGGTTTTTTGATCAACGCATGAATAGTTGCCTGTAAGACAATAATGAGGGTTTAGACATTCCTATCGTTTCAGCCTCCACAACATCCTCTTATTGGCTGGAGCTTGTTGAAAGCTGCGTTCTGATTGGACAGTCTCTGCCTGGGGGTGCCCCCTCTACTCTGCTGTACTCTGTCCTTCATCCTTCATGTCCCTCATGTTACAGCTGCAACTTCCTGCATTTGTCTGTTACCCCTGTCACTGCACGTATACAGCAACATCCTGGTGAGTTTTAATTTCTACTTTCAATACTAATGCATTCAAGGGTTTAGATCAGTAGATGAGAGCATGACACTTTTTCCATATTTACTTCATAGAGTTTATTAGTCTAGCTCGTTACGTCTTTATTAATGCATTTTCCAAGCGCTTTGTACATTGTTGTTATTATTTTAGTAGGCCTATTTCTAAGAATGATGTTTTCTTAAAGCCACATATCAATTCACAACGGAATAGAGTGGCATCATAAAAATGATCTTGTTTTCCCGAAGTGTTTTTGGAGGCCCAGTATTTGGCAACACCCAGTAGAATTAAGTCATTCAGAAGGCTTGGCAAGGACGCGGAAGTGCCGTCGCGAGAGGCTGCTAAATTATTGTATTACTACAGTAGGATATTAATGCGGTGTAAATGTAAGTACAAGCAGGAAACAAAACATATCGCTGCCAAAACTGGTAATATTTAGTAACGGCTGTTTGTCGGATTTCGGCAGGAGTGCTCCTATGAGAAGGTTATGACAGTTAAAGTCACAGTTATTCGTCATGACGCAGTTTTCACCAGTAGGAGAGCGTCTCAGGTTTAAATAGATTTAAGTGAGTTTCAGGGATCCTGAAACGCAGTCCTTAGATCCTTCACTTGAGTGAAAACATCAATACAACAAAGTCCTCGATTACAAGTAAAAGCCCTCAAAATCCCACTTAAATAAACGTATAGAAGTTTGATGAGCAAAATGTAAAGTATCAAAAGAAAAAACTCGTTCTACAGAATAATTGCTCCTGTGATGCATTAGGGCTGCAACTAACGACTATTTTCATCATCAATAATCTGTGGTTTCTAAACATCTTGTGGTTTGATTTTGTAAGACTGCACAATCTACTTCTGTGTCCTTTAGAAATGACCCAGTATTGGTCTCTACCTTTCTTTCTCTTCTTGTCTCTTTTACAGTCAACATGACTCACGCGTATCCCTTCCTGACTTCTGAGCAGAAGAAGGAGCTCAGTGAAATCGCTCAGAGGATCGTAGCTGCTGGGAAAGGCATCCTGGCAGCCGATGAATCCACAGGTACCACAGACTCACTGTGTGACTTGCAGAGAAGAAGGAGGCAGTAATGAATGGCAGTATTTTTGATGAATAACTTATCGATATTGTGACAGTATTGTAGGGATGGCTATTGATGCTTTCAAAAAATATTAACACAATGAAATTTTTGATAAATAATCATCAGTAATGTGGATATAATGACTAAGTGGGTAAAAGCACTTAGTCATTATATCCACAACGTAACATTGTAACATCATGATATTACGATATCCAAAATCTAAGATGATGATGATCTAAGATGATCTAGTTTTATATCACGATAATGATATTATACTGATATATTGCCCTGCCTTATCAACCACAATGACTGACCACAGTCCAGTTCAGCAACACAGTGATCAGATTAGAAACAGTTACAATATTACAATAAAATTTGGATACTACTACATTATTTAACCTTAACTGCTGAGTTAATGTAATTTACTCCTGGTGTAAAATCACTTACACTGTAGTTGTCTTCTAATTTGTACCTACTGTAATGTAGGTAACATTTACAAACTGCATGTTTACTCCCCTCTGTTACCTGGTCATATCTCCAGTTGTGGGCTGAAAAGTTAGAGACAACAAACACACATTCTTTGCAATTGCACATTATATGTTGTGGACAAAATAGCAGAAACTCCTGACCTGGCCTCGGGACTCCCCAAGTTATCACCAGATAAATCTGAGGGGTAGGTATGATTTACCTATAAAGGGTCAGAAGCTTTCTACAAAGTTTGGGGACTCATGAGAGACAAACTAAAAAGGATTTTCAAACTCAAAACAGCAGAGGTGGAGATATCCTGATTTTAAGGCCATAGTATCCCTCAAGCTCCAAAAACACAGGATCCTACACATCACATAGTGTTAGTTGATTTTTAATTAGACTCCCTCTGTCAGGTAAATTCTAATGACTTTCAAACTCCAGTTTATAATGCAGATTTTCTTTAAAAAATTGTTGAGTCTCTAACTCCACCCACCCAACCTGTTTTTACCTGGCACTTCAAGGCAGTGTGGCCAAGCGCTTCCAGAGCATTAACGCTGAGAACACAGAGGAGAACAGGAGGCTTTACCGCCAGCTTCTCTTCACTGCTGACGACCGGGTCAAACCTTGCATTGGTGGCGTCATCTTCTTCCACGAGACACTCTACCAAAAGACAGACAACGGCAAGCTCTTCCCCCAGCTCGTCAAAGAAAAGGGAATGGTGGTGGGCATCAAGGTGGACAAAGGTGTGGTTCCCCTCGCCGGCACCAATGGAGAAACCACCACTCAAGGTAGAGAGGTGCTCTTTGTTATACAATTGCAGTTTCACAATGAGGGCATGACAAGATACATGTGTTGTTCTGGAACATTTGTGCCCTAAGCAATTATTGACAATGGTATTGTCAACTGATGGGATTTACTGTCATCAGGATGCGAAGTGGAGGGATGCTACAAGTTTAAAATGAGACATCATGACAATGAAAAATGCACACTTTATAATTTATTTTTTTAAATGGATCAAATTGGATGCAGGAGAACCAGAGATAGTCTTTTTTTATTTTACATATTCTTCTTCCTTGTCAAAACCTTCTGCTTACATTACCCACAATGCAGCTCTACCACGAACAGTTTGAGCAGATGCTAGGCATCGAAAATTCATTCAAGTAAGAGAAGTCTCACTGGTAGTGCTCCTTGAGCAGAAAGTGTTTGCTCTCAGCTTCCTTCTCTTGCTTCTTGATTCATTCCTCGTTCACCCCTTCTTTCATCACTCAAACTGCCTTCTCTGCTGTGTCTCTGTCAGGTCTTGATGGGCTCTATGAGCGCTGTGCTCAGTACAAGAAGGACGGTGCTGACTTCGCCAAGTGGCGCTGTGTGTTAAAGATCACCTCCACCACCCCATCCAACCTGGCCATCATGGAGAACGCCAATGTGCTGGCCCGCTACGCCAGCATCTGCCAGATGGTTAGCCCCACACACACACACACACACACACACACACACACACACACACACACACACACACACACACACACACATACACACACACACACATACACATTTACATTCCCAGCTTTACAGCTGTGAAGAACTCATTGAGCTGAGCTCACCTAAACACTATTTCTGCAGTGCAGTGATGTAACACAAACAGCTTTCAAACAGCTGTTACACAACTCAGCACACTGTTGGCCCATCAGCTTCTCTTATTACTGTGTACCAATTAGTACACAAGAGAGGATATGCTATTGTCTGTTGCCATGATGCTGGTTGCTGTGCTCTTTACAATCCACCTCTAAATGCCCTCCCCCGCTGTCCCCCCTTAGCATGGCATTGTGCCCATCGTGGAGCCTGAGATTCTCCCAGACGGTGACCATGACCTGCAGCGTTGCCAGTATGTGACTGAGAAGGTGAGTGATGCTGGGAACACATGGACGGGATATTATCCCTGCCATTGTGCTCCATCTCTGATATGATAGGTATTGTATTGCAATCTAACTCTGATGAATGCAGGAAAATGTAGTAATCTCCCTGAATCATGCTCTCAAAAAAAATGTAGTTAAGGTAGGTAATGTTCACACAGCATCATTCACCACCATGCAGCAACCTCCAGAGCTGAAGAGAGACTTTTTTTGTGTGCCCTGGCATGATACATGTGTGTACCGATTTTCATACATGTAGGTTTAACGTGCGGTGGGGGCTGCTTCGTTGAAATATCGTAGGTGGTGCTGTTGAACCATTCTGCCACACCCATGCCTGCCACCTCTACAGTATTACAGACTTTAAGACTTGACAAGATTATCTATCAGGTCTCAATGAAACCAAATGTCATTTTAATGAGGTTTAATCCTTAATTACATAGAATTTATTTTTTGTTAATACCCCTATTCTGGAAAGCACAGTTATCAATATCATCCTAATTTACTTCATTGCCGAGTGAATGGAAATCAGAGTGCCTTTTTCTAATATTTCATAACTGAATCTGATTCCTTGTTCTCCCTGCTGCTGCAGGTGTTGGCAGCTGTCTACAAGGCTCTGTCTGATCACCATGTTTATCTGGAAGGCACGCTGCTCAAGCCCAACATGGTGACTGCTGGACACTCCTGCCCCAAAAAGTACAGCCCTCAGGAGATCGCCATGGCAACTGTCACTGCCCTGCGTCGCGCTGTGCCCCCCGCTGTGCCGGGTGAGCCTGCACAGATAGATATACCGTGTCTACATATGTTTATGACAAATAACTATTCCCACCTGACCCACTATTCCTTTGTGTTCACCTCACTCAGGTGTGACCTTCTTGTCGGGTGGCCAGAGTGAGGAGGAGGCCACCATCAACCTGAATGCCATCAACCAGTGTCCTCTGCACCGACCCTGGGCCCTCACTTTCTCCTACGGCCGGGCCCTGCAGGCCTCTGCACTCAAGGCTTGGGGAGGCAAGAAGGAGAACGGCAAGGCCTGCCAGGAAGAGTACATCAAAAGAGCCCTGGTGAGAAGTTTGTTTATCCAGATACAGTAGGACAAACCTTGTATACTACGACTACATAAACCATTCCTTATTCTCAGCTTGATACAGCACAATTTGTATGTGAAGTATTGAGATCTTTTACATGAGAAACAAAAGCAGTATTTCAGTAAAAAAAAAAAAAGTCCTAAAGGTACAGAAGCATTATCAAAAGTTATCAAAAGTAAAAGTACTCATTATTATTAATGCCTTTCAGAGTTTCCTTCATGTAGTATTATTGGGTTATTATTATTATTAGTGCATTCACGTGTAATTGTATACTTTCTAACATGCAGCATACTAAATAAGGGGTTGATAAGTGGTAAATAATTTTATTAATGGTTCCCAGATGTGTTTTAAGATATATAAAAATATTCTGCTTTGGATAATTTGTTTCTGATTGTTTCACAAAAAAGATTTACCTAGTTAGAAATTCTTAAAAAGAAATCTCCTCCTTCCTTTATTGATATATCCAGAATATATGAAAATGTAAATATTGTTGTGCGCTGACTTCAAGTTTCGACATCACACTGCAAAGTTGTCCAAACTAGTTGTGATGTCACAGTCTGTTCATGACTTGTACAACAGGTCAGGACCACTCATGAATTTCATTGGTACCTCAGATGAAATTTGAAGTACGAGAAAATTGGCGAAATGTCACAAACTCTTACTTGCCACCTAACAACAAACCTGTTTGTATAAGTGCTTCTTGCATGAGGCCCATGAGGAACTAAGGAGCTCATGAGGACCCACAGCTCATTCTGCATACAATTTTCCAGTCATGAAAATTGTAATGAATTTTACGAATGTAATAAAAAACCACACTAACCCAGTTTTTCTTTTATTGCCTCTTTGCTTGGTGTTTCTCCACAGAATAACAGCCAGGCAGCTCTTGGGAAGTACGTGTCCTCTGGAGATAAGGGGGCAGCAGGTCAGGAGTCTCTGTTTGTGGCCAATCACGCTTACTGAAGTCAGCCAGGCTGCTCCTCCTCAGCACACTTCATCCTCATTCCACCCAGTCACTCCCTCACTTTGATAGAGCTTCTCCCATATTAACCAACAGTTCTACATTTTCATTAGTGTTGAGAGCCTAAAAGCGTTCCTGGCTATGATTTGAAAAAGGTGACACTCCAGTTTTATCCTCCTGTCAAGTTTAACTTTTGACTTGTAAAGTCAGTGTTACTGTACCGCCTAACAGTTTGTGTTGTGTCACTTCATTTTGTGTTTGTACATTTAAATCCCACAGAAAGAAAGAGTTAAGAGTTCCACTACAGTCTTCCTCAGTTTGTATTCCATCTCTGGTTTCTGAAATTGTCATAATGATTCTTAACTACACGTGCCTTCATTTCTAAACTGAACCAACAGCAAGAGGGAGACTTTGAAGAGGACGTCATAATGCATGTACAGTATTAGAGTGTATGCACTGGAAAGATCTTTAAATTAAAATATCCCACAACTAATAATTTGCTGTGTTGTTTTTGTGTGCATTTATTGATTTCTCATTTATTCTGATTGTGTTCCATACTAATGAGCAGTCATAGCTGCACTTCAGAATAGCTTCAGCTAAACTGTAACTTGCAGGGATTCAAAATACAGCTGTGTGCTTTGGGGGCCTCACATCAGCTGATACAGTGGATGACATTCTGGTGTGACCAGTCAAACAATGAAGAGTCACCCATCAATAAATTAATGCAGGGGCAGAATAGTCAGTCATTAAATAAATAAAGACAGTCCAAAAAAGAACCTCCACACAAATTAAATTCAACTCTATCCTTTTTCATTTTAAGGTCTATGTCTAGCTTTCACCACTAGATGTTACAATTCCATTATTTGAGGTGGTTCATCATGATTTATTGCTGTCACATTGGTTGTTAGATGTGCTGGTTTATTTGATGTGTGCTGTGCACCCTGTCATCAGTCAAACCTGCCATCAGAGCACGAGTCCTGCAGTGGTGATTCTGCTCTTGACAGACTACTGCAATCTGCAAGGCATTCTTTCATTTTTAACTACTGCTAAGATAAATCAAGTCAGTATAAGCTGTTATTAACTTTTTTTTATCTTCACGTGAATCTGATTGTGCAGCACAGCAGTTGGGAGGATCATGGTTTTGGCTTGTCTCTGGAACTCTTTATGTCACTGAGTCTAAAAAGATTTAATATTCTATGCTATTTTTGTCTTCCAATAATTTTGTGTCGAATTCATATGATGCAAATCCTAAACATCTGGTTACATTTTTAACATACTTACAGTGCTGGAGTATACTATATAATTTAATATTACTGCAACTATAACAGATTAACAAGCCATGATTATCCATTCTTTAAAACACCCTTTTTTGCTGAGGCGAGAGTAGCCTTTTTTGTTAGATTTAGTTTTCTTGGCCCAATTGTATACTTAATTCAGCTTTTCTTAAACAAAAAACAACCAGTATTTAGAGCAAAAAGATGGCTCTCATTATAATGTCTATGGCTGAATACAGTTGTTTGGACTCCATGGCACTTGCATACTTGCAGACTTAAGAGTGCATCCCGGGGAAGTCTACGGGTGCAGAGGGCTGTTCAAATCCACAATTCATCAAGTCCACAAGAGGCCTCAAGCAGACTTTCTGCAGACTTCCAGAGAGTCTGCTTGGGGTGTAGACTTCACCAGATTTCGCTCAGAAGTATTGGCCTACCCATGATCCACAGCAATATAGAAGTGACGATGTAGCCTGAAAGAAAAATTTTATGATTTAAAGATTATGAGTATGAGTATGATTATTATTATTATTATTATTATTATTATTATTATTATTATTATTATTATTATTATTATTAACATAAACAATAATTATCGTAATAATAATAGGCTATTCAACATATTTACTTTTGATGACACCTGTTTTTTAAATTTTTGTTGTGTTAATGTATAGGCTTAATAATGTGAAGGTTAGGGTTAGTTACTCAGTTGAGAATTTAATCTGAATAAAACCTAACATTAGCAGTGTTTAGCAGTTCATGTAAAGAGAAAATCTCACTGAACTGCTGTAAAGCAGCAGACCTGGACATTTCATGCATAATTTGCAAAAATCAAACCATTGATTCAGAAAAACATTTTGAAATTAGTTAAAGGGTCAGGATTTCAATCCATCTCCATTTTAGGTCTTAAGCTTTGTTTATACTCATGTGAGACACTGTGGTGTGGGCCTCCACAGATGGTGTGTGGATACAAGCATGCACAGAGGCATTTATGCTCAATGCGTTGTTCATTGCAGTATTCTCCGAAACAACAGGGGCATACAAAAAAAAAATTCTGTGAATAAGCAATAAGTCAACGAGTGTTACTGGAAGAAAGTCATTATCCAACATGGCTACATGCAGTGCCCTGGAGCTCGTCGTTGCTGAGGAAGAATTTATCTTCTTATGGCTATTAATACTACAAAGGCAATGCAAGGGGAGATGGTCAGTCCATCCCTTACGTGCAGAGAGACGTCTGGATGGGGAATATAACTGTATTGTGAGGCCGATGCGCGCCTCAGTTCCTTCCACATGTCTGCACACAGCATAAACCTGGTTTTTAGTCTTGTCTCAGAGCACATTTTTATCCCCTCACCACTCTGCACCCTTGCAGAAAAGACGGTAAACATGTTTACATGTCTCATGCTTTCCATATTCTGCGTCTGACAGCTATGTACTTGCATGCAGACCGCGGATGCACACGTGGTTCCATTCATACTTGGGGTCTGCAGACACAAACACAGGGCTGCAGCATGATAACTTTCCAGAGTTGTAAGATCCAGTCTGTGAATATTACAAACCACTGTACAGTGTTTTTCTGATCATCCCCTTGTATTGTTTGCACAGGGCTGTTATCAGTCTGAATGCAGCTGAGGAGTTCCTGTATGTTGTTGAACAACAAGAACAAGCCAAAATAAAAAAAATATAGTACATACATACAGGAGACAAGACAAGCATTCCTGTTTGCTTTTTTAGCACAGTTGGCAGTTGGTGCACTTGCTATACGTACAGTCCGCAGAGGGGTTTGCACAGACCCTCGTGGACATGAATGGATGAAATTAAGTCACACGGTCTAATGTGGGCCCCTGAGGCCACGTGGATGCAGAAAGCATGAATTGGCCAAGGCAACTTCGCACCTTTGGTGACCCAACACATCCTCATAATGAAACGACCACACTCACACACTCCAGAACAACTCATAGGAGTGTTTCCAGAATGACACAAAGGAGCATGTTCTAATATGCTTCCTCTATCAGCAATAATCATAAATTAATAATAATAATCATTCCTTCAGTTACAAGAGGGCCTATGCACCATTCGGTTCCTGGGCCCCAATGATAATTAAAGCTGCAAGCAGCGATGATTGGGCCTTTGCACCTTCACGCATGTCAGAATGTGCTGCAGTCGAAGGACTTTTATTGCAGGCATGCAGATGTGTTCAGGACCAGATTCTTATCAGACATTGCACAAACAAGTTAAATATCACTTCCTGTGTGCACCATGTGGCAGTAGAAAACACCCACTTATTATATATATTAATGTATATATATTAATATGTTGCTGTATGTTGTATATGAAGTGTAGACCACACCTTGTAAATTTCATGTGAATCTGATGATGTATGACATGTAGAACAAGAGGGCCTTTGCACTTCGGTCCTTGGACCCTAATAATAATAATAATAATAATAATTCCTTCAGGAACAAGAGGGCCTTCGCACGTCAGCGCTCGGGCCCTAATAACAATAATAATAATAATAGTCCCTTCAGATACAATAAGGCTTTCGCACCACTAGGTGCTTTGGCCTTAATAATAATAATCCCTTCAGGAACAAGAGGGCCTTCGCACTTCAGTGCTTGGGCCCTGATAATAATAACAATACAGTCTGGGGATCACCAGAAAAATTAATATTCATCCTCTGTGGACCATTAATATTTACAAAAAATTTGTGGAAACTCTGCAACAGGTTTGTATATCATTTTACAAAAAATGTTTTAGCCTTAGGGTGGCAACATGGACCTGCTCAGTAAATGCCATGGCAGTCAGCCCATTGAATTTGGATTGATTTCATCTGAAATCTGGTAGAGATCTGAGCCTGGTGACCAGTTTGGGATGTTCCCTTGCCTCCTACTGAAAGCATGTGGGGAAATTCTCCACTCTTCACCGAAGAGAGCAGGTTGTAATGTAGGTGGCCAGAGTAAATCCAGGGCTTAGAGAGTAAAGGAGGGATGGAAGGTGTGGAGTAAGAAGAGAAGTAGCTTACACAACCATTGTTTCATCGGAGAGACAAGGGAGAAGCTGTCAGAGGCGGTGTGTGTGTCTTCTTTTTACATCGCCAACAGGTGAGTGCAGAATTCATGCTCATTGCAATACTGCTGTAACGCTGTGCAGTACTACAGTAAAAGCTTTGATTTCACTACCTGTCAGTTCCAACATTGGTTCATGTGGATGTTGTAAAAACCTCTTGAAAACTATTAGTGTCAATTAAGCAACAACTTGAAAACAAATTTATTTGATGATAATGTCATTCTCTAACACCTAATTAGACATTTTTAAAATCTTTTCAATTGCATTGCAAGTTTTTATCCAAAGTTATACTGTATTGTACTGTGTGTATGTATTTGTTTCTATGGACACTTTGAATAATGCTTATCTCATTATGCCTTCTTGCCATTTTTTGTTTTCACTATAAAATTGTGTAAAATCTGTCAATTTATGTACATTAATTGGTAACATCTGTTATTTCATTATTTCAAGTGATATTACATTTTCATAGTCAACGCAAGCTATTTTGTGTAAAGAGAATTTTTCAAATGATGGTTAATTTGATATAGATCATTACAATTATTTGACTTTTTATAAAATGGAACTAGGTAGTAGTATAATTACTAGAATGTTTGGTCACTAGGTTGGCTTCAGGCATGGTGCCAGATATGGAGAGGATCATTGAGAGCATCATCCAAGGAGACCAGGACACTGTCCAGGTCCTACTGGACGGCTACACCACCCAGGTCATTGATTGTTGCTGTGACTATTGTATCAGTCTGTAACTGGAAAAATTATTTTTTGTAACCATGGAAACAATCTGCAATATTCAAATACACTTTATTGGATGAATTGCCAAAGCTCAATAGCATATTATTGAACTATTACATTTCAACACAACATAATCACAAGACAACAACGTTCATTAGAACATGCAGTATTACACTATTGCAAAATAGAACAAAGAACTAAGTAAAATGAAGGAGACTCATGGCTTTTCTCTTAGGTTGTGCCGGTGAGATACATAGTTTGCAACTAATAGAGCTATTTTACTGTGTCCTTATCTAAAACTTGTCCAATTCAAGTGGCACTGCCACTCCACTATCCCTTAGGGGTGTGCCCAAATACAAATATTCGGCAAAGCACAAATAGTGAGGATTTTTATACGAATATTTGTTTCATACAAATATTTTTAATATTATTTGTTTTCGGGAAGAAAAAAAAAACATCATTATCTCAGTCTCTCTCTGCGCCACTGTTACGTCTATCAGCAGGTTTCAACGAAGGGAGTCGCATCCACCTGCTAAATGATGCACATTTCCTAATTTGGACATCACTCCTGGAGTTGGGGGTGTTCCCTAGAGATAAAGCTGAGCTACTGACACACGTGAAGTGTTCTCAAGGAACTCTCCATAACTCGTTGTTCCCTTTCTCCTTTCCTCAAAGTTAGGTTGTAAAAAATAGACAATAAATGAAAAGTGAAAAGCAAGAATCACCTTTGATGTTCCTCCCTACATGTTACGTGGTGTGCTGTCTGTGTTTTGGGTGTATAAATAAGTAGAGGTCTGTCTGCAATGAGGCGATGAGTAAAGTTTTAGCTCAGCAGTCAGCGCAGTCGTCTATGATCTGGGAGACTCAAGTTCAAGACTTGGTGTGGGGACCTCCTTCGTAAGGTAGTTTATTCATGAACACTTGTAACACTTTAATTTTCTAAAATTAAAAGTGCAATAAAAACAAAACAGGATTTTTAAGCCTCTTTCCACTTTTATTCAAATACAAATACAAATAATTTTGCTGCCTCAACAAATTTAGATACAAATACAAATACTGGGCTCTCTGCACATCCCTCCTTTTACCTTCTTGGTCACTGTGTGTGTTCCAAGTCCGTACTGCATGCAAAGTTTAAGGTTTTGAAAATGTAGTGTGTCACCAGTAGAAAAGTGAGAAAATGGTATATCTGCATGGTTTTTGTGTAATAGTCCCACACCAAAGGAAATGGTAAAATGCGTAAAGTACATTCATTCATTTGTCCTCCAGTTTCCTTAACCCTTCTGTTTCTCCGTAGTATGCAGAGTGCTTCTTTTTCAACACTGAGGTGCAGGAGAGAAAAAAGGTCTGTACACAAAGAATATTTTAGTTTCAGCCAGTACTGTATGCCTTTCTCTCCATCACTTTCTCCTCATCAGTTCCATCACTTCTTTTGTAATTTTCCATTATTGCCTTCCTGTATTCTTCTCTTGCTATTTTGTACTACAACCTTCACCCCTGCCCAACCTTACTCCTGTCCTCTGAGCTTTTTCAAGGTCCATCCTTTCTGAGTCCCAGCCTGCATCCACTGATCCTGATGCTCTTACTGTGCTCCAGCTTTGATTAGAACCACCTGTTCAGTCTGAGGCTATCTCTATGGCAGGACATACCTGCTCCCCTACAAGATTCCTATTCTTTCCTTTTATATACACTAGGGATGTCAGTGATTAATAGGTTATTGAGTAATTTCCATTAACATTGTTATCAATTAAAAATAACCAACAATGCAGATGATGAGGGGTTTTAATGTAGTACCTAATTGCACCACTAGGTGGAGCCTCTTACTGTTTAATTAAATGAGGATACAGTGTGTTTGCTGACTGCCTGTAATGGCTGCACAAATTGAAAAACAGCTGTAACTAAGTAGCAAATATTAAAGATTTCCTGGATTGATAAAGTTGGAGCGACAGTATTTATGCGTCCCTGGGAAATTTGTTCCAGCTGATGAGCAGCTGTGTCCAGCAGCTGGACTAGCAATGCACAAGTCACTCCCATCATGTAGTTTAAATATGTGTCATATCATTTTATATAAAACTTGTCAGACTGAAGTCTGTTGTGGGGAGATAAGGGTAACCTGTTTAATGTTTATTCAACGATGTTACAGGTTACTTACTGTTAAAGGCTGCAGCTCTTTTGATTAAGGAAAAATGGGTCCGATTTTGTTAGTTTTGTTAAATATGTCCAACACATCTAGTCTGATCTAATTTATATCCTTTAATGAAGCTGGAAGTTGTGTTTAATACTTTGGATTTTGTTGGCCAGTGAATAGAATAGAATTTTAAACGTTTTATTTAATTTATAATTCAAGTAACTTGGTGTTTACCTAATTGTTAACGTGCCCGACTATTGAATGAGGAAAATGCTTAAAATTTGTGTCCCTAATACACTCCCATATCAATATAACTGAATCAACTTTCACTTTATTGAAAATATGGATCATCATGTGAGCAGATTTGTAAGACATCATCGTCACAAATCAGTATGTAACCATTATGAAATTATGCAGATAAAACAAAAAAACAAAAAACAAAAACTGTGTCCAGACTCATCGCACTTTTTACTCAGGTATACAGAACTCATATAAAAGCATGACTTTGGATAGCCAATCCATTATGCAATATGTTCATTGTATCCTGTCCTACATAGACAAGCACTGCATAAACACATTTCAGTAAAACACCTACACCAAATTCATGAAGGTTCAGTGAAGATTATAACAAGACATTGTCTCTATGCAGTAAAATTTAATATGCCCTGTGCAGATTTTTTTGCATCCTTGAAGTTTAGTTTGGACCTCATTGCATCTGTTGGTGGTTCCATTGCAAGAGTGAATAACAAGGTAAAGGTAACAATGTAAGGAAGCAAAGGGAAAAACCCAGAGAGGGCACCTGTAACTGCTGCTGCTGCTTGGGTTGTGGTATATAAAAGCTTTACCCAATCTACGATCTATATCTATAAGGTGGAAATGGTTAAGAACTTCAAACAATAATTCCCAATCAATGTGGCCAAACATTTTCTCTGCATCAGCTAATATCAATTAATTATAATGCTATTTTTGGAATATTTAATGAAGCCCAGTAATCATCTTATGTCTGAGCAGTGTAGTAGAGAATTGCTTGATCACTCAATAAACACACAAAGAGAGCACTGTCAGGTTATGAAATAATGTAATCAAATAATACAATCAGAAGAACAATGCATCATTTTTCTGAGAGACAAAGGATACATACCACCTAACTATCTTTTTTTGTCTAACAAGTTGGCACTCAGTCAGTCCTGGCACAGAATGTGAAAATATCTATAGTTTACCTTACAGGTTAGTGAACAATTGCTTTTCAAATCAACAAATTAAAGAGACATAGAAATCTACATAACTATAATTTTAATAATAATAATTATAACTATAACCTGCTTCTAGCTCCTCTGCTCTGGCTCTTCTAACACCCCTCCTCCATCCAGAACTTCATTTTTCTCAAATGCTTGGATCTCAAATTCATTTTTTACACATGCATTTCTGTCATTGTTCATGGATAAAAATGACTGCAGGAACAAGAACTAGAAGAGGTAAATAATTTATGAGAGAGAGAGAGAGAGAGAGAGAGAGAGAGAGAGAGAGAGAGAGAGAGAGAGAGAGAGAGATGAGCTGACTAAGAGTTCCCTCTGTATTATAATAATCTCTTAGTGTTTAGAGCGCGTAGTCCAACAGTCCAGTGTGTGCATGTATGTGTGTGTGTCTCAAAACTGATTGTGTAATCATGCCCAGCCATATCTCCTAAAGCAGCTTGGATACTTCATGACTCAGCACACCATCCTGTTAACCTTCACCTTGCAGATAGATATCCACATGCTACACTATAGAATCTTTGCAGCTAAAATCATTTGCAGTTACTAGTGCTAACTCTTCCTCTTGGTTGATTAGTTCAGGAAGAACAAAGTGAGAGATGATGCTCCTGACTCTGATTCTGACTGTGACTCAGATGAAGTTGAACTCGATCTTCTTCTCCGAGAGGTAGGCCAATGATTGTATATAATGACTGTATTGTGTGTGCACCTGCATTAGAAAGTTCACCACTTATAGTTACTAGTCACTGGTGTTTGCAGTAGATATGGTAGATGAGCACAGCAGCACATGCACATGATATGCATTTTGTAGCATTAAAAAATTGCATGCATCCATCTATGTCCCTGTGTGTGTTCATGTTTTCTTGTTGACGAGTCACTAAAATCACTAATCCATGTACCGCATATGCATACTGTATATCCCTACATTTTTTAACTTCTTACTCTTTCATTTTGTTCCTTTTCTTCAAAATTATTCCCTCTCAGCCTTCATGACTGTGACTTTTCCCTCTTGACTAAATGTTCCTACAGCGCCTGGCCACAGCCCTGCTGTGCTTCATCAGTAGTCAGCTACAGCCAGCAGTGTTACGGGTTTGCCTGCAGACGCTGCGTATCCTGTCCCGTGACCGGCGGGCCCTAGGGCCCATGGTCACTGATAGCGCCCTTCTAACCTTGGCACACCTGGGAGGCATCAGCTTACTTCAGGCATGCCCACAACAGGAGGAAAGAGCTGAAGATCAGTCACACAGCCAGATTCACAGAGCAGCAAGTGGCTGTGAGGAGGCTGCAGATGCTGATGCCACACTATTAGCTGTTAGCTCTGTGGTTTCCCCTTCTTGTCCTGTGGTAGCCTGTGATGCCAAGAATAATGACTTAGTTCATCAATGGTGTAAGTGGACAGATGATGGTCATGTGATGCCTGCCCATGGGAAGAGGGACATCCAGGAAGAGAACATTCATGAGGAAGAGATTGAGGAGGATGGGGATGTGTGTAGAAATGAGGCCATTAAGGTCTTGTGTAATGTCATCTACAACAGCCCCAGGGCACAGGAGACGGCCAGCACACTAAGGTGACAAATGGGTGGATTTAGCCATAAAATGTAAAATCATGAGAGTAAAAGTTGACACTGGAGTTGTTACATAACACAAAGCCTGGCAGTTTTTGCAGCTCCATGTCTGCAATTGCCACAAGCGTTGAGTTCAGATAGCTGGCACCATGTTGGATCCAGTTCTAGGTGGGTTAAATACCTAGAGCTCAGATGTTAAGAAGTGTCTCTTTTATCTCTTTTTATTATTTGTGTACAAAACTTTTGGGTAACTTCACCATTTTCAGCCTACACTGCCTTTGATCAGTAAAGTGACACATTGCAGATTATATTAGCAGTAGCTATTTATTGGTGACTCTGTAATAGTTGGAATAAAATCTCTGGCTACTGTTTGGTTAATGTCCTCTCTGCAGGGCTGTGTCTTTACTCAGGCAAAGATTATTTGTGAGGGAAAGAAAGGTCACTCTTTAACAGCATTGTGCAATTGCAAGTGGACTGTGTTTTGTTTTTGTTTTTTAGAGCAACAGTGCATGGCCAGGGGTAATAATGGCAATTATACCTGATGAAGGTTGAGCAGACGAAATGTTGTAAACTAATAAATACTCCAGCAGTCAGTGAGACAGCGTACAGTATACATGATGCCAAGTGACATTGCTACATGCTAGCATTTAGGCATCGCATATGAACAACAACATATAGACAATACACTTAAAAGCCCTTATTAGAATTGTGAAGAACCAGTTCCTGGACACTTCTTAAACAGTGGCAGTGTGATACATGGATCTCACCACTGTATTTTGACTGATACTAGGATGAGTAAAGAATGACTGTTTACCCAATAGTTTACTCACAATGTTTTTGTAATGGTCACCTTAAGTATTCCTTTCATAATAACACAAAAAAATGATATATGAATGATGCTCTACAACTGCTGACCAAAGTGTGGACTCACTTTTTTTCATTCCTGATTCCTTGGAAGACTTCTGCAAGGTCTGTGGGAGAGTCTGAAACAAGGGATCAGGAGCGGGGAGCTGTCCAGTGGCCAGTTTTACAAGTTGAGACTACTCTTCTTACTGACAGCTCTGAGGCCTGAGCTCAGGCTGCAGCTACAGCAGGTAAAATGCTTTCCATATCTATCATATTTTCTTGTGTTGTCATAATGAGCATTTTGTGATCCTGTGAAACAAACATTTTTCTTTTTGTGATTATGTGATCTCCCTAACTTTGTTGTGATCAATAGATAGAAAATGTGTCAGGTTTTGATATGATAGTCATCTATGATCACCAGATACATAGCAATCTCTGGCAGGTTTGTCATCACTCACGTTTGACAACAAAAGATGATTATCATAGTCTATTTCAGCTGCAACCAAATGAAAAGTTCCTGTAATATCCCTATGATCTTGTTACAGGACTATAGGGCCTACAACAGTGTCTACACAGGAGGCATAGTGAGAGCTGCACCTTAGCAAATCAGCAGCAGCCTCAGTCCTCCATTCGCGTCAGTTCTGCTTGTGGTTGTCAACAGTTATGATGCCTCTTTGCTGATTACAGAGGTGCTCTCAAATTAATAATTTGTGTGCACAAAATATTATATTCACCTTCAACTTAATAATTAAGGTCCATAATTTGTGCTCTCAAAATAATAGTTTGTTTACACAATTTAATCATTCATGTGAACAAATTACTTACTTACAATTTAACAATTTTTGCTCAAAAATCACTAGTTGCTGCTCTCGATTTAATATTATGGTTCCGTTTCTGAAAAGGCACAATTTATGAACTGTTTTATCAATGATTGTGTTCTATTCTTTACTCGCAACATCTATTGCACATCTATTGTATGTCTGTCCATCTTAGAGAGGGATCCCTCCTCTATTGCTCTTCCTGAGGTTTCCTCCATATTTTTCCCTTCCAAAGGTTTTTTTAAGCAGTTTTTCCTTATTCGAATCGGGGGTCTAAGGACAGTAGATGTTGTATTGCTTTACGGACTGTAAAGCCCCCTGAAGCAGATTTGTGATTTGTGATATTGGGCTATACAAAATAAAACTAAAATTGACTTAATGAATCATTTATTAACGCTTTTTAGTTATCATTTCATCTGTAATAAGGCATTTAAGAACAACTTTTGGGTTGCCAGGTTAGGTAAAAACCCCTCCAGCATGATAACTGCAGCATGGTTGACTATGACATTAAAGGAGAACTCTATGCATGACTAATGAACCTGTTAATGTTGCTGTTTATAAATGGATTTTGGTCCAAATACCCAGCAGCTCTTTTCCAGAGGGTATGTGGTTGAACAGTCCACTTGGAGGGGTGTCCCTGATGAATTAAATAGCTAGCTAAAAGGTAAGCTATGTTTCATGCTGGACGAGGAGTTTCTACAACCTGGTAACCCAAAAGTTGAAAAAAATGTAAAGTGGCATTAGTAAGTGATTTATTAACCATTGGTAAAGCTATTAATTACAGCTTATAAACCGTTTATAGATGGCTCCTTATCAGAAAGTGGTACAAATATATATTTCTAGGGGTGGCTTTGTGGCTTCCACTTCTTTGGTGTGAGGTTTGTTTGGGCAGTGTGAGAGCGAGGGACAACCTAAAGGCCGGTGCCTCACACCAAATCCTAAGAGTTGGCAACCCAGATAAATGTCTTCCTTGTCATCTTCTTCTGAGAAGGTTGACTGAATGCATGTTGTTTACTACACTCTACAAGAGTAGAGGTGGCAAAATATACAATATGATCAGAGCAAAAATTAGTATTTTGTACACACAAATGAATAAACCATGCTCACAAATTACTTTTTTTTTCTCTGTGACACTTCCTAGCCTCCACAGATCATAGATTATTACCACATTACAATCTTAAAGAACCCAATGATTACAAGAAGCCTTAAAGAATTACTATTTATTTCTTGATCACAGTAAGACAAAGCCTACAATATCATTATTATGTAGTCATGCAATAACTCAAATCATCATCATTCTGTGATCAACATTTGGATAATTACACCATAGATTAGACTAGTTTCACAAGAAAAGTTTCATAATCTAATCTCGAAAAATTATACATTCTACCAAACAGTGAACAGTTCTGGTCTTGAAAAACAAGAGAAGTCACAAAAGTTATCTCCAAAGAAATTCAGTGCATATAGTGAAGCCTCAATAAATAATGAAACATACATAAGTAGGTCTTTACAATGTTGTATGCAACTTTTTTCCCAGTTAAATTTAACTTTTTTCATAGATCAGTTTGTGTACATTTTTTACATAGCACTCAGTGGTTTATTTGCCCCTCTCAGGAGCGAGGAGTGGCAGTACTGACCAAAGCCCTAGAACAGTGCCTGGCTGTGAGGTGGGGTGAGGGGTATGAGGTGCTCAATGATAGCACAGCTCCTCCCATCTCAAAGAAGATGTACCAAGAGGTCATCGAGATCCTCAAGACACTCTTTAACATCACTCACAGGCTCCACAGGCAGGAACCAGATGAGGTAACCCCCCAAAACACACAAATCCATCAAACTATTTTAGTTAAACTAATTCATTCATTCATATTTGCATTCATGTCATTCATATCAGCTGCCCATAAGGAGCCAAACAGTCATTCAACTCTTTTGTATAGCATTTTAGTAAAGAGTTTCACCTCTTCCGTGCAATGTCCTTAGATGGATCAAAGAAACTAATTGAACACACACTATTGTTAGATTTGACAATTTATTAAATTGTGATGATAGTGAGTCCGATATGATGACCACTGAAATCTGTCTATTTTGGTGATTTCTGAGAGACAATCTAAAACTAGGATAAAGAGCATCCTTCACCAGAAACGTCATGGCTAGTGAGGATTATCCATGCCATTTTCAATATTAACTTAAGAGAACCAACTTACCATTACCAACATTATCATCTACTCTTTGACACATTTTCTCTGTCGCAACATGTCCATTTACAAGCATCAATGAAAATTAAAAATAAGAAGTTGTAGTTGAAGATGAAGAAATTGGAGAAGGATATAAGAACAGTGGAAACTGCTCATAGCGATCACATCTGTCTGGGTCAAATATCACTATAAGCGGATGATTATTATAACCGATTTCTTTTTCTTCATTTCTCATGCAAAATACCATCTAATTGGCATTTATATATTTATTAGCCTACATAAAGTAATGAAACGGACAGCTTCACTTTTTCCTGAATTTTATTGACTGTTCCAAAATACAGTGCAGCTGTTTCAAATGCAGTGTGTGCATTTTTGAAGCAGCAGGTTCTCACTTCTGCCAGGGTTCTGCCAAGTTCCTTCTTTTCCCCAGCGGCAGAACAGGCAAAGAGAGCTGTGATCTTTTCCTTAGATTTCTTTCCCTCCTTTATTGTCATAAGCTTCATGGAGACTACATTTGTCATTGAGAGAAAATTACTTTCTGTCTCCGTCATGATTTCAGTGTACATGGAACAGCAGACTCAGGTGGGCAATAATGTTGCCACAGCTGCTTATCATAGGAGTAAAGTACAAAAAATAGATTTACCATAGTTTAAAATGTTTTTCTATATGTTGTCATGTATGAGACCCAAAATGAACCCTGTAAGTGGACTACTACTATAGGCGAATTACATAGAGCTACAAAGAACATTCTGGAGGCTACCGAAAAGGCCTTGCAGTGGCTGTGGATCCGGAGGTGGATCTGTGGAGTAGTGCACCACTTGGACACAGGTCGGGGACTGATGACCCTGGGGTGCTTGGGTGAGGGTGACTGATGATTAAAGACCCAAAACACCCTATGACCCCGAGTTCATCACTGATGACATGTCCAAGTAGCACTAGAAGGTATATTCTAGAACTATCGCATCTGGCTCAGCCAGTGACCTCCAGGAAAGACTGGATGACATCCATGAACAGAATGGTGATGGCTGGAGAGACAGCAGACAGCACGGAAAGACGGCAAACGGGGCAGCAAGGGCTAGCACCCCAAACTGCAGCTCCTGTGATGGAGCACCCAAGCAAGCTATGAAGAACCCTTCTGAAACATACCCCCAGGGATGCCCGAGGGGGGGAGGATGAGCATCCCAATCAGACAGACCTATTGGCAATGACCCAAGCAAATGGACAATTGACAGTCTGTATCTGTGGCAAGGTGTGCAAAAACCAAGATGGCCTGCCTAAGGGGGGAACAAGTGAAGCAATGTGCAGGAGCAGTGGCCAGCACTACACATTCAGTTGTGTTGGCTACAGAACCTGGTCAGACAGAAGAGGAGCCAGACCTGGAGTCACCCCACAGTGCCCTCACAAAGCAGGAAGTCGGAACAGCGTTGGGTGAAGTGGCCTGCTGCTAACAAGAAGAAGGGAAGAGTGGTCAACCAGTTCTGCTATACACTCAAAGGGACCTAGATTCCAACAGTGACAGAAAAATCGGCCAAGAGCCTGTGCAAGACCTTCAACAGTTCCCTGAAAGACACTGCGGCACTTCAACAAACCAGGAGCAACTTGACAACCTGACTCACTGCGATTGACAAATCGGTGCTTCCAGGAAAATTCAAAGCCTGTATGTACCAACATGGAGTCCCACCAAGACTACTCTGGCCCCTTCTAGTCTGCGAGGTGCCAATGACAACAGTGGAGGCACTAGAGAAGACCATCAGTCAGTAGGTGGTTGAGGCTCCCTCGGTCCATAAGCAGCATTGCCCTGTACGGGCATTCCACCAAGCTGCAGCTCCCCATCAGAGGCCTATCACTTGAGCCAGGGAGGTTATATTGTACCGAGACTCCTCTGATGTTAAAGTGGCTTCAGCAGGAGTCCTTGTAAAGACCAGAAGGAAGTGGCAGGCACAGGAAGCTGTCGACAGAGCCGGGCATGGCTGTGGCACAAGATCTTGGTGGGCACTGTGGCAGTGGGGCAGGCAGTTCTAGGCAGTTTTTCTAAACCACGCTATGACGAAGCCCATGGAAAGCAGAAGCGTCAACTGGTTCAGGATGAGATACCAGCTGAGGTGGAGGAAGAACACCTTAGCAAAATGGTCAGCATGTACAAACAAGGCGCCTGGACCAGGTGGGAGCAGGCAGAACCTCGAAAGATGACCTGGACAGAGCTCTGGAGAGCCGAACCATTACACATCAAGTTTCTCATCCAATCACTGTATGACGCTCTCCCAAGCCTGACCAACCTGCATAGCTGTGGCATGGCAAGCACTCCAACATGTCAACTGCCAGAAGAGGGGTACTTTGGAGTTGCTGCCCGAAGGCATTGAGGGAAAGATGATACCACTGGCACGACAAAGTTCTAAGGTCTGTGGCAGAAACAATAAGCACAGCAATGCAAAAGTAGTAGTAAAACCGGAAATGACACAATACACTTACCACAGCACGTCAGCATGTCCAGATCAGATTTCTAGTCTCCTTTGAACATGCGTTAACATGCGTCTTGGGTGATCCGATCACAAGTGGACAGCTCTATGTCTGTTCACACCTAGTATTAACATGCATCTCCACATGCGTCTTGAGTGACCACTTGTGATTGGATCTCACTTCCCCGCTCTATATGCAAATAAACACGTACATCATTTCTGTTTGGAAAGACCAAATTCATTTGTTTTTAACCGGTGGGAGGACTGGGGGTCTGTGTGCCCTCTGTCCAAAGCTGTGTTCAGCTTGTTTGATAACAGGATAAACAAATATACAATGCATTGTGTGCCCCCTCATGAAAATCAAATGCCTGTCCTATTGATTTGCTATAGCACTGCGTCTGAACACACACATATATATCTATATATATAGATATATATATAGATATATATAACAAATATTGAGTTATATGCAGCGATCTCCCCGCAGCTGTGTCTCCTCATAGAGAGACGCCGTGCACATTTAGGTATGAGGCACAGCAGCCTAAATTATTTAAATCTCCGACATGCCGACAGGATTGGTCAGGATCTAATGTTAATTAATGTTCTGTGTTCTTCTACACAAAAGGTCAGCTGTTACATACACACAGTCCAGATTCATACAGTGAAACTGTTTGGAGTAAAGCAGCTGTCCTCCAGATAAATCTAAGCTCCATTATGTAAGGCAGTGCAGCAAAACTAAAAACTGTAGTTATCATCTTGACAGAACAGAGGAAACTATTCAGCTATGTTTAGCTTCTGAAATACTTTTTTAGACAGACGAGCATTATCAAACAAGTCGAACACAGCTTTGCAATGCACTTCCCGTGCCTAGTCTGCAGGAAAATAGAAGAGGTTAGTTGAGTAGGCGGTCCTTCAGTGTGGGCCAGGAGCATTGCGTTTATACTGCAGCCACATGCGGCCCAGACGACCTTCGAATGTGGTCTGAGTGATCGGATCTCAATGTGTCCTCAATGCGTCTTGGATGCGTGCACACCTACACCGTACTTATAGCTGTCCACTTGTGATCGGATCACCGAA
This sequence comes from Thunnus albacares, assembly GCF_914725855.1. Taxonomy (NCBI): domain Eukaryota; kingdom Metazoa; phylum Chordata; class Actinopteri; order Scombriformes; family Scombridae; genus Thunnus; species Thunnus albacares. The sequence goes on along the minus strand of NC_058122.1, from coordinate 309,493 downwards.
GACACATGTTAATGCCAGGTGTAAACAGATAGAATATGTAATCTCTCCAGTGTGTTCTTGATCTGCCCTGGGCTCTCCTCCCATTTGGATGTGTGTGGAATACCACGACAGGAAGGCGTGCAGGAAACATCCAGATACCCAGACACCCTAACTGACTCCAGCCATTCTCTTCGGGTTTGCTTCTACGTTGTGCAGCCCACTGAATATGTACAGTAGTCTTTTCCCACTGGCCCTGCCCTCGCACTCCTGCTCACCCAATTTTTTCATTGATTCAGATTTTTCATTGGATGATGTCACATTTCATTGGGATTTTTTTCTCTCATTGGCGGAGACTCTCCAACACCAGAGGAAGTCACAGCTACACAGCCGTGACGTCACTGCCCCTTTAAGTACTGGGTGCACCCAGAAATCCCTGCCTGTCCATTGGAACTGCGCTGGGGGGAAGCTCTGTCCTTCCATGAGCCAGTTTACTAAAGGAGGTAACCCTGTGCACGCAGACTGGAAGAATCTCCCTCTCTCGTACTAACCCACATACACGCACACACACATACACATGCACACACATCTTCTTACACATCTGACGGTCAGATAACATGGGACACAGAGATAATTATGAATTATTATTATTGAATTATAATTATCAGAGATAATTATTCATAATTATCTCTGATAATTATGAATTATTACTAATAACCAAATGCACTCCGACCAGATCCAACGATGGTTTAAAAATTCATGATAGAAAAGAGTCATGAATGACCTTGTTTGTGTTTGTGTATATACACGATATAATGGTGGTCTATGGTGAAAATGCTTTTTAGGCTTCAGGGGAATTTTTCACAGCACTGGGAAATATTGGCAGAAAGGCTGAGTGGTGGAGCCATATCCAGCTCCCTTAATACATCCATGGTTTGTCTCTTTTAGGAGGATGCTGCTCTGTACCGCCACTTAGCAGCTGTGCTGCGCCACTGCCTGCTGCTGTCATGTGATGGAGAGGGTGCATTGGAGGAACTCCAAGGGTCAGTTGTGCAGCTATAAACATCTACATTTATTTGACAAATTCATAAATCTTATTTTTGGATGATGTAATCTATGTTATTCTGAAGTAGGAGGTGACTAGTTAGTTAGTGTTAGTTAGGTGTAACTAAATGAGCCTACAAAATAGATGAGGGAGCCAAAGTTGACACCTTAACTACAGAACATGGTAACGTTTATGTATGACTTCTTTCCATAGACATACAGTGAACATCCTGTCAGCACTGCCGCTGACATGTCTGGATGTCCTGCTATCTGTTTGTGTGGACAAGGCATCTCACAAGTGGGAGGGAGTCAACATGGACTGTGTCCACACATTGCTGCTGTTCATGGACAGACGTCTGAACAGGGCAAGTGTGTGTTGTGACTACTTGGCCTTATCATCTGGTTGATGTAATCTGTATTATACAGTAGGCCACATTGTATTATTGTATTGTTGTATTGTATCAACGTATGTGAAATGCCAGTAATATCCCACTTTTTGTCTGATGTATGAAATGTGTCTTGTGAAATGTGCACTTCGTGAACCTGTGCTGTTGTTGACAGATAGGAAAGCAAAATTATGATCAACACCATCACCAAAATAACTTTTACCACTCTTAATTAAAATAATCACACCATTTTTAAACCCCCAAACTAAGACTGACAGAGTAGGCATTCAAGCATTTTTAAAAAAGCTTATTAAAGATAAAGTTTGTAGTGATGTGAATAAAAGGTCCTGTCATTTGTCCCAGTATGATATGAAAAATACACATTTTCACATTTTTACACACACTTTGATAACACATTTTTATGACATGAAAATTAAAATAGAATAGAATAGAATTTCCCACCGACCAACAAAACGGTATCTGCTATGTGTCTATGTGATTGTGATTTGAAGACTACCAGAATTGAGGTTCCAAATCTTATTTATTTTTTGTGACCCTAATACAGTGGAAAATCAGTTTCAACTACAGATTACCTGCCATAACTCATAAATTCAAAAAGAGCGTAAGACATGCATTTAGTTCACAAGAACAGAGATGATTTAACTTAACAATTTATATTTTGGCCAGACCCTGAGGCAGAGTGGCTGGCTTGCTATCATGGCATTGCCTTGGGAAACTCAGCTAAAGGAGAGCATAGACTGGCTCCGTGCAGCAAAACACAACAAAATTACATAAATAATTTCAATCCAATTTCCAGCAATTTAAGGATAGATGAAAGTATAGACCATAATAACTTCTGCCTACCTCATGACCATTTGATTTAAATAAAACTGATCTTGAAAGCAGTACCTACAATCTAAATTAACTAATTAATTTTAGGATAGACTCAAATCATATAGTACTCTCTTTTCAAATTAGAATTTTCCTGGCCACACCAAATGTTGTCTTAGAATAAATGTCAGTGGTGTGGAAAAAGGTGAAATACAAGCAGGCAGTTCAGTTCAATAACTGGCTTAATTAGATTAGCCTCCCAAATCAGAGTGCAGAGCGACATTTAACAGGTGAAGCATCGAGGCAAAAGATACAGCAAATAAGGTTACAACAATACCCTAGAACAAAGCTTGCATACTTTAAAATGTCAAAATACCTGGATAAAAGTATTGCCGAAATTGATGCATGCCACAGGTTGTTCCTTCATGTAATTGCACACAATAATTATCTCAAATCAGCACTAAAAATATCCCCTAGAGCCATTGTAAGACACATAAGTACATATTGAATGTTGTTTATGCAACAACATCCAACAATTGTGGACCTGGAATGATATCAGGGGATTTGGATCATCATTGTCATTAGCGACAAAATCAAATCCTCCTGACAAAATAAGAAGGTAATGTCAAACCAAACACTGAAGTGGTAACACAAATTCTTTCTAAATATCAGTCTTAAGGAAGCACTGATGCTGAAACTGGGGTTTAATGTGATGTTTTACAGGCTCAGAAGCTAAAGGAGAAACTAATCCCTGTACTGAATTTGCTGACTGAGAGTTCTCGGGTACACAGAGAGACTCGTCACTATTTACGGCAGAAGGTAATGTATTTTTTCAAATTTTATTTGGCAAAAGTGCGCCAAATATTTTTATAGTCAGTGTTGCAACTCAGATCAATATCAGAAAGAATCCCCTTCTATCTGCAACAGTGTGCACTTCACAGTGATTTTTATGCTGCTTGACAAATAGGTGTGGTTATAACATTGATGCATCAGTGATTTTGTTTGGCCATCAGAAGCTCTGTCAAAATATGACTTTTATCCAGTTTTAAGCCAAATTTTTATGCTATACTTTTAGATCCTGGTTGTTTTATCTATATGTTTTAAAATACAGCGGAAACCGCTTATCGTGATCACGGTTACAGTGATCAACCGCCAATATGGATCAAAAAGCTTGGGACAGAATCATTCCTATACAAATACTGTTTAAATCATTTGCTTATTGTAATCAAGTAGTACGCTTACAGTGTTCATTTGGGTCTTTTCATACATGAAAACATATGGGAAAAAAATTAAAACTACAGTAATTTTTTTTTACACCTTACTCCCATGATACACATATGATATGTACTTAGCAGCTGTGGCACCATTATCAGGCATTGCAGCGCTTCCGCAGGTTTGTGCCTCACCTCACCATCTGGATGCAAATCCGCCTGACCTAGAAAATCTTAGAGATGGAAGGAAGAATATCCATCCTGCACTAGATAAAAGATGAAGAACGGATCCTTGACTCTTTGATCATCATAGGCCGCACTGTCCCCACCAAAACTGCCAGAGAACTGGACTGTCCCGTATCTGGATGTCCCTGCTGCCCAGGCTGCAGACCACTGGGAGTTAAGCCATAGGCCCCACTTAGCTCCACTCCTAGCCAGAAGGAGCCATGGACTGCTGCACGTAAGGGTAAACATCCCAACTTTGTTTCTGGAGTCTGATGGCCCCCTGTCACCACCTCCACTCTCCACAACTATGTTTCAGCAGTCAGTCTCTCCTGTTGACTGTTGCACCTAACAACACACCCCTTCTTCACAACCCAGCTGTGTGCAGCTGTAATCCCCTCTCCGGTTCAGACCTCCATCTTCTATCCATCTGCCAAGGTTTTGGACATAGTTCAACAGATCCCATCTCTTTAAAGTAAACAACCTCACGCCAGAAATGTTATTACCCATGTAGGTTTTAGCAGGCTGCTCACTCTCTACACATAGCTACAGTCAGAATGCTCCTCACACAACTTAGTTTTAATTGATCATTTTAATCTTTTCCAGGATTGTGCATCCTTTTTTAAGAGAGATGGCATTTGTCCCAGTCCACAGGGCACTCATGTCCTACCTGCAAACATTTTTCATGCTGAATACTGAGGCCTAAAATTTTGTTCAACATGTGCATGGTCTGACCAACAACTGTGGACACATACTAGACCTAGTGTTTATACTTGGTTTAAATCTAGACAGTTTCTCCATTACAGATCTTTCTTGCTTTGAAGTGCCAGTCATCAGCAGAATCTGTTCAGTACAGCTGCTATTTTGATACTGACATGTGGCTAATATTTAAATGGTAAATGGACTGTACTTGTATAGCACCTTTCTAGTCTTCCGACCACTGAAAGCGATTTTACACTAAAAATCACACTCACACGCTGAATGGGTACAGGGGCTACCATGCCCATCAGAGGACATCTAATCATTCACACTGATGGCACAGCAACATGTGGACTGGAGGAGCTGGGAATCGAACCACCGTTCTTCCGATTAGTGGACAACCTGCTCTACCGCCTGAGCCACAGCCACCCCTTTACATCTACATTTACATGCTAACTTGAGTATAAATACATGGCAGAGTAGGACATCTGCTGGCTAATTCGTGGATATTTAATAATAATGCAATAATGTGTTTTGAACTAAACTTAAAGACAGGAGTTGTGTACATAGAATAGTTGTGTACTTAATAGTCTAATGGTCCACACGCAGGCAGGAGACTCATTATTTGGCTCTTTTGGGCACCCCTATTGTTGAAAATCAACAGCAGGTCCAACCCAGGGATTGACTGGACAATCCCTGCGTCTTTGTCCCAGCTGATCACATCCAAAGCATCTCTGGTGCTCAGGCAGTGTCCAGGGTGGTCCACTGTGTTGGGCATTCCGCGCTCTGCCTCCTCCTCCCCTCATGGGACCTTGGCCTCCTCTTCGTGCTTCTTCTCCACGCCCCTGTGGTTGCTGCTGTTGTCTGTAATAACCCCCTTGGGGTGCAGGATTAGCTGCACCTGGATGATTGAGATACACATTTATAGGTAGCATTTGTGTTGCTGGATTAGCAAGCTGTGGACTGTAAGTTTGCGGTTGACCACCATAATTAGGTGCTGTTATTTGTGGTGCAACTGCCTGCAAAGGCATCATTTGGTTGTATGTTGGTTCATCCACTTGTGGAAGTGTTGCTGCTGCAATTACAGGAGCTTGGATTTTGTTTTTGTTCTTTTTCTTGTCAGTCAATTCTCCTAATTGCAGCTGGCTAATTTCAGGGACACTTATTTGCTTTGTTCTTCTTGCTGCTTATTCTCTTTTCTGTACTACTCTATATAGTGTACTATGTACTCTGAGAACAGCCCCCAATTCATTTTCATGAATCCCACCACAGAGTCCAGACGCTTTTGCACCTCCAGAGGCATGGCCTTTTTTACCATAATTTTGAAGAAATTTTTTGTTGTTGTATTAGCATCCCAGACACTTCCTGTTTCTTCTCTCCATTTGCGCTGGAAGCTGCGTAGGAACTTGGCTGGGCACTCATTGCTCTCCAGCTTTTCTCCTTCTAGTTTTGATGCATCCATCTTTTCTGGAAATTGTTTTCTGAGTTCCCTCCAAACATCGCTCTGCCAGTGTCCGAATGGCAAATGATCAGCTGCATTCCCATCAGACACTACCTGTATTCCTGCTGCTCTGAAAATGTCCTCTGCAACATGCTTTCCCACCACATGCATTAACAGAGCTTTAATATCTCCAAGGGCTTGCTTGTACCCCACTGTGCTTTCTTCCAATGCTAAAATCCATTTATTAGTTCCTTCAGTGAGTTCTGGCAACCTGTTTGCCAATCCTACCATGTCCATGAAAGTCCATGGCATATATTGTTCTATACCATGTCTTGCTATCAGGGGCATCTGTGGTGCTCTGGTCACCCTATCATCTTTTTGGTGCTCATGCAGATTTTCTCAAGACTTTTTGTCTTGTCAACTCCTCCACTTCTTGATCTCCTTCCATTTCACATAGACTCGGACATCTTCTTCGCTCACTTGTACTCTGACTTCTTGTTCTCCCTTTATAAATGCCATGACCCTCCGGCATCATTTCTTTGCACCTCTGCAACTCTTGCAGTTGCTTGTGTGCTTCCTGCTTTTCTTTTTCCACTTTGTCAACTTCTTTTTGGAGTAATTCTTTCTTTTGTTTTGTTCTTAACATTATCCCTTTTGTTTCAGTCATTTTCTTTCTTGACTCCTCCAACTCCTCTTCAAACATTGAGTCCTGCAACGCTCTTTCAGCTTGCCTCGCAGACTCTTTTAGTCATGCCTCTGTTTCATCCAACATCCTTTGTGTTTCAGCCAGTTCCCTTCTATTTCTTTCTTTATTTTCTTGTCATCTTTTTCTGGCTTTTTTCTTGGTTTTTATCCTCATCATACCTGAAACCAATCTTTCATCAAATTCTATGCTTGCTTCTGTGTCATCAATGTCATCAGTGTCATCACTGCTGCTTGTTTCACTGTTATCAAACGCCATAAGATCTTTGCTTTCCTTATTTCTCCCTTTTTCATTCATCCCCGTTGCTCCAAGTGTAGGTGTGTATGCAGGGTCAAGTGCATGTGTTAATCCTTTGCCATGTGCTCCTTTTTCTTTTTCTCTCTCCACTTGCTCCCTCAAGTCACACTACCCTTTTCAGCTGTCAGTCTTCCCACTCTTCTGGCTTCCTCCAACAGTGTTGCATAGGGTGCTGAAATACATTGTGATGCTCCTGGTGCAATCTCAGCATTTGCATACATTGTTTGTGGTGTTTGTTGTCTAGAGACTGTTGGTTCATTCAGTGGTGATGCAGGCGATGCCTGGTGTTCACTTAATAAATGTTCCTCTCTGTTGGTCACTTGTATTTTTATCTGTCCTGTTAACTCCCCTCGGATATCTAACATTCCCTCTAAACTGTCTGCTGTCTCTCCCACTACATACTGACCTGCTTGAGCTCAGTTAAGAGTGTATATATTGCAGACACAATCTGAAGCCAGAATCTGAAGCCAGAAACAACAATTTAGCAGATTTGGTAAAAGGTTCTGCTTACTACTCTTAGTGGGCCTGTTGGTTCTGGTCAACAGATGCCTATGCGAGCGTCATGAGCCTCTGACACCCTCCTGGCATGGCTCGCCAGATGTGGAGAATCCTCAGATGTGCCAATAACTCTTCAAATTACTCACGACTCAACCCAAAACTCAAAAAGAAAGAGAGACTCAAAAATACACTGGAGGCTGGTAAAGTTCAATGTGAATAGGTTTACTGTGCATATGAAAAGATACAGAGTAAACCGAGGCCTTTTTGTCCAGGGGCAAAAGAAAAAACCTAATGCAAAATCATAAAACCCCATATTATATACTTTTCACAACTCCTCCTTTTGTGGGGCTTAGTTTCTAGTCTCCACCTCATTTCTAATTAAATTCAGCCATCTGGTCATTATTTCTGAGATTCATAAATCACCTTGATGCTTTGGTGGTAATACAAGTGTGACTTATCTTAGCAATTACTGTCTCAACATCTTCCACCTTTTCTCACACTAAAAATGGACCTGACGGCCTTTGATCATTTCACACAGAAAACCAAATTGCCATATCACATATTAGCCTTATTGCTAACGCCCATGGGAACTGTCTCTTATTGGCATAAGGCTATCTTTGCACTCTCACTGGCATATCCGTTAGATCATAGAAAGACAATTTTCCACCACAGATGTCACCCAGAAAACAGTGTACATTGGGGAGCCCCTTGAGAACTTGGTCCATGACTTGCTGGAAGATAGAGGGCACTGACATTGACAAAAGGCAGCCGGTTGTAACAGAACATTCCCTTGTGTGTTGTGATGGTGAGGTATTTGTGGGAGCTCTCCCGGACTGGCACCTGCAGGTAAGCATGTGATATATCAAATTTGCTGGACCCCACTAGAAACACAAACAGGTCTTCTATTTGAGGGATGGGATAATGTTCAGTACAGAGGGCGGGGTTGATGGTTACTTTAAAATTCGTGCAAATATGTACACCCCCCTTTTTCTTTGCGATTAGCACAATGGGGGTGGCCCATTCACCGAACTGAACTGGGGAAATTACCCCTAGTTGTTGTAGGCACTCCAGCTCTGCCTCCACCTTGGGCCTGAGCGCATAGGGGACCACACAAGCCTCACAGGGCTTGTCCTGGCTTGAATGTCAGTGCTACCTCAAAGCCCTTCAGCGTTCCCATTTCATCTTTGAACACATCTGCATGCCTGTTAATCACTGTTTCCAAAGTGTCTCCCTGCATGTGATGTATGAATCTGACAATGTTTATTGCTCTCCAGTTCAGTCTCACTTTTCTCAGACTCACAACCACACAGGGGAGTGCATTGCCTTTCACCACATATGGGGGGTGGGGGCATGCTCTTTGTTTGTTTATCTGGACCCTAACCTTCATGACACCTACTGCGGAGATCGCTATATGTTTTCAGCAGGATGTGGGTGTGGCGCAGATGAATGTGGGTGAACCTTGCCTTCTACAGCTTCTCTGAAATAAGGGAGACTGCTGCACTAGTGTCTAGTTCCATCTCTTTTGTTTGCCCCTCTTCTTTTGGCCTAACCCAGATTACTAAAGAAACTGGATTGTCCTGCTATATGACATTTTCTCTCCGTGTCCCATCGTTAGCTACATCTACCATGTACAGGGCTAATTCAGTGTCAGTCATTTCAGTGTCACTTGGCTTAGCACTAGTGTCCAGCTCATTAACCTGTCTCCTTGAATTTTTCTTCCATTTCTTTCCTTTTTTTCTCCCTCACTGTATTTCCTGCTTTATTTCCCTGCTTCTCTTTGCATGTTGCGTGAAATGTGGCCTTTCTTACCACAGCGGTGGCAGATCTAATCTTTGTGGAAGCAGTCACTTTCACTATGATTTGTCCTACCACACCGGGTGCATTTCCTCCCCGGAGTTGATAAGAGGGAAATAGCATTCACCTTCAAGGAGCTGCTGGGACTCCTTGCCACCGTCTCCATAGAGATGGCAATTTCCGCCACTTTCTGGTAGGTGAGGGCAGCTTCTGTTAGTAGTCTCTTCTGGTTGGACTTGCTGTTCAAACCTGTCCCTCAGTGCATCCTGTAAGTAAGCCCCAAACTCACAGTGCTCTGACAGTTTTTTCAGGTCCGCCATATACTGTACTATTGTCTCCCCCTCTGCTTGATTATTTTTGTGGAAGCAATATCTTCCAGCAATCACAATGG
>NC_058121.1:30647719-30692719 GCF_914725855.1 Thunnus albacares | reverse complement strand
GAACTGAATGTTTGATGAACGTAGACGAGAGCGAATACGCGTCCGTACAGCGGTCCACTGAAAACACCTTTAGAAGATGAAATATGACTCCGTGTTCTCAAACATTTTATTGTTTTTCATTAAAAAGTGAACACAAAGACGACATTAACAGACATTAATGTTGTTGACCTCTGACCCCTGAAACAGAAGGTTTAAAATAAACATCAAACTTCAAAATGTCCAGAAAATCCAAAATACTGGGTCATTGACAAAAAACGTCAGAGGACAATCTGAGGCATGGGGTCAGGAAAAAGGTCCGAAGGTCAAAGGTCATTGGGTGACATTGATGATAAGATTAGAGGTCATCAGGTGCAGTAGATGTAAAGGTCAAAGGTCATCAGGTGCTGTAGAAGCGTCCGGCATCGACTCGTCTTCTTTTGCGACTCTGCTGCTGCTCAAAGAACTGGCGGATATCATCTGGAGTCACAACCTATCAGAGAACAGACAGCAGTCACATGATGAGTTTCCTGTGCACAAAACCTCAAAACTCAAACATCAAACTGATCGTCACCTGTCCGTCAGCAGGTCAGACAAACAGAAGATTATCTAGTCACATTTAAAATAAAAACATTCTTCACGCCTCCACCGACAGCCCGTCTGGCGAAGCACCTGACCCTCCCGGCGTTGGCAGGTGTGGGAATACGAGCTCCTGCCTGAGAGCCGCTAGTGCCTGTACGTTGAACTGCAGTGGGGTCCTGAACAGGGAACCCTCTGGTGACTCAGAGGTCTCGGACGCAGCCAGAACGCTCCTCAGTGGCGAGGCGCCAGGTGTGGATGAAATTCGCCCTGAGATGCTGAAGACTCTGGACGTTGTTGGGCTGTCATGGCTGACACACCGTGTTTATAATGGGGACCAGAGGATGTAATTTGGTTATCACACTGTCGGCTTTTCTTTATAAAAGCCGTGGTGTTGAGGGGTGGTCTGCTTAATGCACGTTTTACAAAATTTCGCTCGCTACACTTAAAGAAATTATAACTTTTATTTTATAACTCAAATTTGTTCCAAACTGTTTTCTTAATTGTTAATACATCTAAGAGAAAATGAAAATTCCTTTTATGGCAATGAAAACTGTATATAACGTGGTCAAAAACTGTTTTTAACCACCGCCTTCTAACCAAACATTTAGGGTGTTTGACCCAAATATCCACCTGTTACACTACACACCCCTCGGTAGTGACATGCCCACAGGAAATAAAAGGAATCCCAAACAAAACAAAAACATAAACACTCTTAGCAATAACATAGATCATCATAAGCAGAATTAACAATTATTTCAATTACAAAATCAACTCAACCATATTTAACCATTTACATTTAACAGTGCTCAGCCTGCTCAGCCTTTCTGGGAGAGCTTGTACCAGATGCTGGAGAGGAAACTCTTGGCTGATGGTTGTTGAACCTCAGATTCTGGGGAAACATGGATTGAGTCCTGGTCCTGGAACAGTGGTCCAGCTCTTTACCCTGGAGGGAACTTTTAACCCATCCAGTCTACATGTACATCTTGGACTTGGAGAAGGCTAATGACAGAGTCCCCTGGGGTAGCTTGAGGGGGCGCTGTGGGAGAATGGGGTACTAGGCTGTTGTTACAAGTCATCCAGTCTATATATAACTGTCCTCATTCTCTACAGAAAGACAAATATCCTCAGAGGCTGTTATTAACTGTTTGTGATCTTCATGGACAGGATCTCCAAGTGCAGCCGGGGGGGGGGGGGGGGGGTCCCATTTGGGGACAAATGTAGCTTCATCATATCGGGATCTCTAGTAGGCACCAGCTGGTTTGCAGCCCAGTGTGAACCAGTCAATAATTCTTCAGTAATGAAGCAGTTGTGCCAAAATAAATTTAAAATGATTAAAATAAATACCTCCTTATGACAGAGGTAATACGCAGTAGTGCAACCATGTGGGTTTTTTTCACTGCACATTAAAATAAATTATATCAATGTGTATCCATCATCCTGTAGTTATAATGATCTAGTTAATTAATTGAGTGCCAGTTAATACAGCCTGGCCTTAAACACACAATATGTCATTTCTGCCACTATGGGGTCTCTCAGTCAAAACAATAACAAAAGATGGAGTTTGATGACGTTGTGAAGCAGTGAGGGATCATGGGAGTTGTCTTCATTGTTAAACAACCACCACTGCCGTCATTGCAGTCAGCTTCTCCCGGTTCAGTGTTCATCATTCAGGAGGTTTTTACCCACAGTGGTCTGTTTGTTCTGGGGAGGAGGCTCCAGAACAAACAGACCCAGTGATTCAAACCAGTAAAAACACATTAAACATTTATTTCTCTGACGCTGTTTGGTGGACACAGGATGCCTGGAGGGGCTGCGGACTGAGCTGCTGCTAACGTTTGCTCAGCTTGTTTCTCTGATATCTTATGACTAAAATCCTTCATCCAGATAAAAGATACAGTTAAAAATGACAGATGTAGAAAGCATATCATAAAAATGTGGTTTAAAACAGGATAAAAAGTCAATTTATGACAGTTTCTGGCAGATAACCACAACACTGACAGCAGACAGACATTTCTCCGTTCTCTATTTCTCTGTTTAGCATCTTCGGGTTGGGCTAACCCATTGTTGCTAACTTTGGAGCTAACCTCCTACACTTTTCCAGCAGTTGGGAGACAACAGATGTGACTTTTCTTGGTCTTGACAAGCTGCAGCATTTATTAACTGTTACACTGTAGTCTGTGCTGCACATTTACTGCCAAGTTGACAACTTCCTGTTAACCTTTTCCTCTGCTCCACTCGCATTCACCATCACTTTTCTGAAACTCACTCTTTCGCTTAACCACTCGCTTACACTCTGCCCTGTTCCTTAAAAAGAGTTACGCTACCTGCAGTTTCCCAGGCAACCACACAGACGGTAACTCACGTTTCGAAACAGCGCTGTTCAGAAGCTCCCAAACGCTATTGATTTCCAAATGAATGGATATTTTAAAAAAAAATATTTTTTGACCTGGCGGGGTTCTCGTTGGCCTGGCGGGGGACTAGTTGGCCTGGCAGGGGACTCATTGGCCTGGCGGGGGACTCGTTGGCCTGGCGAGGTTCTCATTGGCCTGGTGGGGCTCTTCTTGGCCTGGCGGGGGACTTGTTGGCCTGGCGGTGTTCTCTTTGGCCTGGTGGGGGACTCGTTGGCCCGGCGGGGGTCTCGTTGGCCTGGCGGGGGACTCGTTGGCCTGGCGGGGGACTCGTTGGCCTGGCGGGGTTCTCGTTGGCCTGGTGGGGGACTCGTTGGCCTGGCGGACCACCAGGTCTGTACTATTATAGGGGAAACACTGCAGCTGCACAACTACATGGACGTGGAAACCATGAAACCTTCACCAAGGAGCTCAGAGTAGAGCCACTGCATCTCCATGTCGCCTGATGAGGATCCTCCTGGACACCAGACGTGTTGCGGACGCTAACCCTGATCCTAGCCAGACTCTGATCATATCTTCTCGTTGGCCCGGCGGGGTTCTTGTTGGCCTGGTGGGGACTCGTTGGTCTGGAGGGGGACTAGTTGGCCTGGCGGGGGACTAGTTGGCCTGGCGGGGTTCTCTTTGGCCTGGCGGGGGTCTCGTTGGCCTGGCGGGGGACTCGTTGGCCTGGCGGGGGTCTCGTTGGCCTGGCGGGGGACTTGTTGGCCTGGCGGGGTTCTCTTTGGCCTGGCGGGGGACTCGTTGGCCTGGCGGGGTTCTCGTTGGCCTGGTGGGGGACTCGTTGGCCTGGCGGACCACCAGGTCTGTACTATTATAGGGGAAACACTGCAGCTGCACAACTACATGGACGTGGAAACCATGAAACCTTCACCAAGGAGCTCAGAGTAGAGCCACTGCATCTCCATGTCGCCTGATGAGGATCCTCCTGGACACCAGACGTGTTGCGGACGCTAACCCTGATCCTGGCCAGACTCTGATCATATCTTCTCTGTGCAGTAATTATGTCAAAGCCATCAGAAGGTCAAAGGTCAGCTGCAGTGTGAAACTCACCTTTCCTTCTGCTGCGAATCTCTGCAGAAAGTCCTTCAGCTCAGTTTTCATATCGTTGTATCCTGAGAGAAAGAAACTGATGTCACCAACAGACGGATTTTATCCAAAAAAACAATGCTTAATGCACCTAATTTTCAATGCGTGGTACTTGTAGCTTCATGTGTTGTACTTGTAGTTTCATGTGCAGTACTTGTAGTTTCATGTGTTGTACTTGTAGTTTCATGCGTGGTACTTCTAGTTTCAATTGTACTTGTAGTTTCATGTGTGGTACTTGTGGTTTCAATTGTACTTGTAGTTTCATCCTTGATACTTGTGGTTCCATATGTGGTACTTGTAGTTTCATGTGTTGTACTTGTGGTTTCATGTGTTGTACTTGTACTTTCATGTGTGGCACTTGTGGTTTCATGTGTGGTACTGGTAGTTTCAATTGTACTTGTAGTTTCATGTGTGGTACTTGTGGTTTCATGTGTGGTACTTGTGGTTTCATGCGTGGTACTTGTAGTTTCATGTGTTGTACTTGTAGTTTCATTCATTGTACTTGTAATTTCATGTGTGGTACTTGAAGTTTCATACATAGTACTTTTGGTTTCATGCATTGTACTTGTAGTTTCATGTGCGGTACTTGTGGTTTCATGTGTTGAACTTGTGGTTTCATGTGTGGTATTTCTAGTTTCAATTGTACTTGTAGTTTCATGTGTGGTACTTGTGGTTTCATGTGTGGTACTTGTAGTTTCATGTGTGGTACTTGTGGTTTCATGTGTGGTACTTGTGGTTTCATGTGTGGTACTTGTAGTTTCATGTGTTGTACTTGTAGTTTCATGCATTGTACTTGTAGTTTCATGTGTGGTACTTGTAGTTTCATCCTTGATACTTGTGGTTCCATGCGTGGTACTTGTGGTTTCATGTGTGGTACTTGTGGTTTCATGTGTGGTACTTGTGGTTTCATGTGCGGTACTTGTAGTTTCATGTGTTGAACTTGTGGTTTCATGTGTGGTATTTCTAGTTTCAATTGTACTTGTAGTTTCATGTGTGGTACTTGTGGTTTCATGTGTGGTACTTGTAGTTTCATGTGTGGTACTTGTGGTTTCATGTGTGGTACTTGTAGTTTCATGTGTTGTACTTGTAGTTTCATGCATGGTACTTGTAATTTCATGTGTGCTACTTGTGGTTTCATGTGTGGTACTTGTGGTTTCATGTGCGGTACTTGTGGTTTCATGTGTTGAACTTGTGGTTTCATGTGTGGTATTTCTAGTTTCAATTGTACTTGTAGTTTCATGTGTGGTACTTTTGGTTTCATGTGTGGTACTTTTGGTTTCATGTGTGGTACTTGTAGTTTCATGTGTGGTACTTGTGGTTTCATACATAGTACTTGTGATGTCATATGTTGTAATTGTAGTTTCATGTGTTGTACTTGTGGTTTCATGCATTGTACTTGTGGTTTCATGCATGGTATTTGTAGTTTCATGTGTTGTAGTTTCATGCGTGGTACCTGTGGTTTCATGTGTTGTATTTGTGGTTTCATGTGTGGTACTGGTAGTTTCATGTGTGGTACTGGTGGTTTCATGCGTGGCACTTGTGGTTTCATGTGTTGTACTTCCGGTTTCATGTGTGGTACTTGTAGTTTCATGTGTTGTACTTGTAGTTTCATGCGTGGTACTTGTGGTTTCATGCATTGTACTTGTGGTTTAATGCGTGGTACTTGTGGTTTCATGCATTGTACTTGTGGTTTCATGCGTGGTACTTGTAGTTTCATGTGTTGTACTTGTATTTCATACGTTGTAGTTTCATGCATTGTACTTGTAATTTCATGCGTGGTATTTGTAGTTTCATGGGTGGTACTTGTGGTTTCATGTGTTGTACTTGTGGTTTCATGTGTGGTACTGGTAGTTTCATGTGTGGTACTAGTAGTTTCATGCATTGTACTTGTATTTTCATGTGTCATACTTATAATTTCTTGTGTGGTACTTGAAGTTTCATACGTAGTACTTGTGGTTTCATGCATTGTACTTGTGGTTTCATGTGTTGAACTTGTGGTTTCATGTATGGTACTTGTAGTTTCATGTGTTGTACTTGTAGTTTCATGTGTGGTACTTGTGGTTTCATGTGCGGTACTTGTGGTTTCATGTGTGGTACTTGTGGTTTCATGTGTGGTACTTGTGGTTTCATGTGCGGTACTTGTGGTTTCATGTGCGGTACTTGTGGTTTCATGCGTTGTACTTGTGGTTTCATGCGTTGTACTTGTGGTTTCATGCGTGGTACTTGTGGTTTCATGCATTGTACTTGTGGTTTCATGCGTTGTACTTGTAGTTTCATGTGTTGTACTTGTAGCTTCATGTGTTGTACTTGTAGCTTCATGTGTTGTACTTGTAGTTTCATGTGTTGTACTTGTAGCTTCATGTGTTGTACTTGTAGCTTCATGTGTTGTACTTGTAGTTTCATGCTTTGTACTTGTGGTTTCATGTGTGGTACTTGTGGTTTCATGTGTGGTACTTGTGGTTTCATGTGTTGTACTTGTAGTTTCATGCATTGTACTTGTAGTTTCATGCATTGTACTTGTAATTTCATGCATGGTATTTGTAGTTTCATGTGTTGTACTTGTAGTTTCATGCGTGGTACTTGTGGTTTCATGTGTTGTACTTGTGGTTTCATGTGTGGTACTGGTAGTTTCATGTGTGGTACTGGTGGTTTCATGTGGTACTGGTAGTTTCATGCGTTGTATTTGTAGGTTCATGTGTGGTACTTGTAGTTTCATGTGTTGTACTTGTGGTTTCAATTGTACTTGTAGTTTCATCCTTGATACTTGTGGTTCCATATGTGGTACTTGTAGTTTCATGTGTTGTACTTGTGGTTTCATGTGTTGTACTTGTACTTTCATGTGTGGTACTTGTGGTTTCATGTGTGGTACTGGTAGTTTCAATTGTACTTGTAGTTTCATGTGTGGTACTTGTGGTTCCATGCGTGGTACTTGTGGTTTCATGCGTGGTACTTGTGGTTTCATGTGTGGTACTTGTGGTTTCATGCATGGTACTTGTAGTTTCATGTGTTGTACTTGTAGTTTCATTCATTGTACTTGTAATTTCATGTGTGGTACTTGAAGTTTTATACATAGTACTTTTGGTTTCATGCATTGTACTTGTAGTTTCATGTGCGGTACTTGTGGTTTCATGTGTGGTATTTCTAGTTTCAATTGTACTTGTAGTTTCATGTGTGGTACTTGTGGTTTCATGTGTGGTACTTGTAGTTTCATGTGTGGTACTTGTGGTTTCATGTGTTGTACTTGTGGTTTCATATGTGGTACTTGTAGTTTCATGTGTTGTACTTGTAGTTTCATGCATTGTACTTGTAGTTTCATGTGTGGTACTTGTAGTTTCATCCTTGATACTTGTGGTTCCATGCGTGGTACTTGTGGTTTCATGTGTGGTACTTGTAGCTTCATCCTTGATACTTGTGGTTCCATGCGTGGTACTTGTGGTTTCATGTGTGGTACTTGTAGCTTCATCCTTGATACTTGTGGTTTCATGCGTTGTACTTGTGGTTTCATGCGTGGTACTTGTGGTTTCATGCGTTGTACTTGTGGTTTCATGCGTTGTACTTGTAGTTTCATGTGTTGTACTTGTAGCTTCATGTGTTGTACTTGTAGCTTCATGTGTTGTACTTGTAGTTTCATGTGTTGTACTTGTAGCTTCATGTGTTGTACTTGTAGCTTCATGTGTTGTACTTGTAGTTTCATGCTTTGTACTTGTGGTTTCATGTGTGGTACTTGTGGTTTCATGTGTGGTACTTGTGGTTTCATGTGTTGTACTTGTAGTTTCATGCATTGTACTTGTAGTTTCATGCATTGTACTTGTAATTTCATGCATGGTATTTGTAGTTTCATGTGTTGTACTTGTAGTTTCATGCGTGGTACTTGTGGTTTCATGTGTTGTACTTGTGGTTTCATGTGTGGTACTGGTAGTTTCATGTGTGGTACTGGTGGTTTCATGTGGTACTGGTAGTTTCATGCGTTGTATTTGTAGGTTCATGTGTGGTACTTGTAGTTTCATGTGTTGTACTTGTGGTTTCAATTGTACTTGTAGTTTCATCCTTGATACTTGTGGTTCCATATGTGGTACTTGTAGTTTCATGTGTTGTACTTGTGGTTTCATGTGTTGTACTTGTACTTTCATGTGTGGTACTTGTGGTTTCATGTGTGGTACTGGTAGTTTCAATTGTACTTGTAGTTTCATGTGTGGTACTTGTGGTTCCATGCGTGGTACTTGTGGTTTCATGCGTGGTACTTGTGGTTTCATGTGTGGTACTTGTGGTTTCATGCGTGGTACTTGTAGTTTCATGTGTTGTACTTGTAGTTTCATTCATTGTACTTGTAATTTCATGTGTGGTACTTGAAGTTTCATACATAGTACTTTTGGTTTCATGCATTGTACTTGTAGTTTCATGTGCGGTACTTGTGGTTTCATGTGTTGAACTTGTGGTTTCATGTGTGGTATTTCTAGTTTCAATTGTACTTGTAGTTTCATGTGTGGTACTTGTGGTTTCATGTGTGGTACTTGTAGTTTCATGTGTGGTACTTGTGGTTTCATGTGTTGTACTTGTGGTTTCATATGTGGTACTTGTAGTTTCATGTGTTGTACTTGTAGTTTCATGCATTGTACTTGTAGTTTCATGTGTGGTACTTGTAGTTTCATCCTTGATACTTGTGGTTCCATGCGTGGTACTTGTGGTTTCATGTGTGGTACTTGTAGCTTCATCCTTGATACTTGTGGTTCCATGCGTGGTACTTGTGGTTTCATGTGTGGTACTTGTAGCTTCATCCTTGATACTTGTGGTTCCATGCGTGGTACTTGTGGTTTCATGTGTGGTACTTGTGGTTTCATGTGTGGTACTTGTGGTTTCATGTGCGGTACTTGTGGTTTCATGTGTTGAACTTGTGGTTTCATGTGTGGTATTTCTAGTTTCAATTGTACTTGTAGTTTCATGTGTGGTACTTGTGGTTTCATGTGTGGTACTTGTAGTTTCATGTGTGGTACTTGTGGTTTCATGTGTGGTACTTGTAGTTTCATGTGTTGTACTTGTAGTTTCATGCATGGTACTTGTAATTTCATGTGTGCTACTTGTGGTTTCATGTGTGGTACTTGTGGTTTCATGTGCGGTACTTGTGGTTTCATGTGTTGAACTTGTGGTTTCATGTGTGGTATTTCTAGTTTCAATTGTACTTGTAGTTTCATGTGTGGTACTTTTGGTTTCATGTGTGGTACTTTTGGTTTCATGTGTGGTACTTGTAGTTTCATGTGTGGTACTTGTGGTTTCATACATAGTACTTGTGATGTCATATGTTGTAATTGTAGTTTCATGTGTTGTACTTGTGGTTTCATGCATTGTACTTGTGATGTCATATGTTGTACTTGTAGTTTCATGTGTTGTACTTGTGGTTTCATGCATGGTATTTGTAGTTTCATGTGTTGTAGTTTCATGCGTGGTACCTGTGGTTTCATGTGTTGTATTTGTGGTTTCATGTGTGGTACTGGTAGTTTCATGTGTGGTACTGGTGGTTTCATGCGTGGCACTTGTGGTTTCATGTGTTGTACTTCCGGTTTCATGTGTGGTACTTGTAGTTTCATGTGTTGTACTTGTAGTTTCATGCGTGGTACTTGTGGTTTCATGCATTGTACTTGTGGTTTAATGCGTGGTACTTGTGGTTTCATGCATTGTACTTGTGGTTTCATGCGTGGTACTTGTAGTTTCATGTGTTGTACTTGTATTTCATACGTTGTAGTTTCATGCGTTGTACTTGTAATTTCATGCGTGGTATTTGTAGTTTCATGGGTGGTACTTGTGGTTTCATGTGTTGTACTTGTGGTTTCATGTGTGGTACTGGTAGTTTCATGTGTGGTACTAGTAGTTTCATGCATTGTACTTGTATTTTCATGTGTCGTACTTATAATTTCTTGTGTGGTACTTGAAGTTTCATACGTAGTACTTGTGGTTTCATGCATTGTACTTGTGGTTTCATGTGTTGAACTTGTGGTTTCATGTATGGTACTTGTAGTTTCATGTGTTGTACTTGTAGTTTCATGTGTGGTACTTGTGGTTTCATGTGCGGTACTTGTGGTTTCATGTGCGGTACTTGTGGTTTCATGTGCGGTACTTGTGGTTTCATGTGCGGTACTTGTGGTTTCATGCGTTGTACTTGTGGTTTCATGCGTTGTACTTGTGGTTTCATGCGTGGTACTTGTGGTTTCATGTGTTGTACTTGTAGTTTCATGTGTTGTACTTGTAGCTTCATGTGTTGTACTTGTAGCTTCATGTGTTGTACTTGTAGTTTCATGTGTTGTACTTGTAGCTTCATGTGTTGTACTTGTAGCTTCATGTGTTGTACTTGTAGTTTCATGCTTTGTACTTGTGGTTTCATGTGTGGTACTTGTGGTTTCATGTGTGGTACTTGTGGTTTCATGTGTTGTACTTGTAGTTTCATGCATTGTACTTGTAGTTTCATGCATTGTACTTGTAATTTCATGCATGGTATTTGTAGTTTCATGTGTTGTACTTGTAGTTTCATGCGTGGTACTTGTGGTTTCATGTGTTGTACTTGTGGTTTCATGTGTGGTACTGGTAGTTTCATGTGTGGTACTGGTGGTTTCATGTGGTACTGGTAGTTTCATGCGTTGTATTTGTAGGTTCATGTGTGGTACTGGTAGTTTCATGTGTGGTACTTGTGGTTTCATGTGTTGTACTTGTAGTTTCATGTGTTGTACTTGTAGCTTCATGTGTTGTACTTGTAGCTTCATGTGTTGTACTTGTAGTTTCATGTGTTGTACTTGTAGCTTCATGTGTTGTACTTGTAGTTTCATGTGTTGTACTTGTAGTTTCATGTGTTGTACTTGTGGTTTCATGTGTGGTACTTGTGGTTTCATGTGTGGTACTTGTGGTTTCATGTGTTGTACTTGTAGTTTCATGCATTGTACTTGTAGTTTCATGCATTGTACTTGTAATTTCATGCATGGTATTTGTAGTTTCATGTGTTGTACTTGTAGTTTCATGCGTGGTACTTGTGGTTTCATGTGTTGTACTTGTGGTTTCATGTGTGGTACTGGTAGTTTCATGTGTGGTACTGGTGGTTTCATGTGGTACTGGTAGTTTCATGCGTTGTATTTGTAGGTTCATGTGTGGTACTGGTAGTTTCATGTGTGGTACTTGTGGTTTCATGCGTGGTACTTGTAGTTTCATGTGTGGTACTGGTACTTTCATGTGTGGTACTGGTAGTTTCATGCATGGTACTTGTAGTTTCATGCGTGGTACTTGTGGTTTCATGTGTGGTACTTGTAGTTTCGGTTACCGTGGATGATCTCTAGCTGCTGCACTCGGTTCAGGTTGTCCAGCGCTGACATCAGAGGGTCGTGACCCGGCTGTCTCTGTTCGCTGTTCTTGCCTTTGTTCTCATAGGCGAGGACGGTGTCCAACTCGTCCAACAGAAAGGACAAACCAGCTTCAGACAGACTCTCCTGACAACACAAACACTCCTTAGTAACACTGCTTCGTTAGTGACAGAAGCTACTTTGTTAGTGACAGAGATTGATTAGTGACAGAAGCTACTTCGTTAGAGACAGAAGCTGATTTGTTAATGACTGGGCTCTGAGGACCATGCAGCTTTTTTTTAGAGAAGGCTTCATTACGCCGGAATCCCACCGGCTACGTCTGCGTCGTGTTCCTGCTCCCGAAACTTCGCTGAATAAGCTTCAAAATCTGATCGGCAGTCTGCACGGGAAAATTTTTGAAAATTAAGCAGATGCTTTATGGTGTTTCTGTGTTTGACTTCCTGTCCGGCTCGATTTGCTCTGTGCATCAAAAATAGACTGAGCACGTACGTTTAGTGGAGCGGAGAGCCGCATCGGTCGCAACACACATGCGCCCAGTTGGATGAACCCGTTGTTAAGAGAGCTTCATTAGTCAGAGAGCTTCGTTAGTCAGAGAACTTTGTTAGTGCCAGAGGCTCTCTAACTAACGAAGTAGTGAGAGAGTGAATTCTACTTTACTACAGAAAGACCATGCATAAACCTATGGTCTTATCCATGTTTATGTATGGTCTCTCTGTGATAAAACAGTAATACCTGCTGTTTTGTTACAGAGAAACTGTAGGATTAGTATGCTAGGCTAACAGTCCATCAGCTGTGTGACTTTATATTCATGCAGTGACATCTTTCAGAGTATACAAATACTGTAAACAAACCTGTCACCCGCCCAGCATGGTGCTGTTAAACCAGAGACACTGAAGTTTGGCACCGATTGATGTAACGTGAATCGGCTCTCAGTAGCACCGACGTAATTTGGTCGGTACCTTTAAAAGTACCAAGTTTGGTACCCAACTCTATATTTCACTGTGGAAAAAGAGCCTGGCCATGAAGTAGGCCCTGGAGAACCTGCTATACTACTTGCCTGGATGGGAGTTAGTAAACCTTGCTATTATCCCAGTTTCCTTCACTGTTTCAGTAGTGCA
The DNA here is from genome assembly GCF_914725855.1 of Thunnus albacares. Classification (NCBI taxonomy): domain Eukaryota; kingdom Metazoa; phylum Chordata; class Actinopteri; order Scombriformes; family Scombridae; genus Thunnus; species Thunnus albacares. Next base: position 30,680,212 of record NC_058121.1, on the reverse strand, counting down.
ACCAAGGGTGCAGCTCTATTTCCATTTACGCATACATTCACACAGAAGTTACATTTGCTTACCATTTGTTGAAGTGCGTTGCGTATTTGCCACGCCATCTCCCATCAATGAGTTTGGTTGGCAAAACATTTTCCTCTGTTAAATAACATGTGCGCTTTCATGGTCACATGAACTGCATAACTATGTTTCTTGTTTGTAATATTAATTTGTTTTGGTCAAGGGAAATGTTAATGAAAATATAGTTAATCCATGTTTAAATTATATCTGTGTTTAAATGAATGAAACAGCATTTCAAGAGTGAAACGGTGGACAGGCGGGACGTAACGTTGATTTGAACGTTAAAAAGTAGTCATGTCGTAATGAATCTCAGCTCTGTGCCGCTAAAAGTTCAAGACTGATTAATGGGTGGATGTCATAATATTGGTTGAACCTGTTTGGTTCGAGCCTTCATAAGCACACATCATATTTTGTTTTACAGGAAGAAAACATGATTTAATTTTTATCCAAAAATACAAAGTTTTTTTTGTAGTTTTTTGGGCATATATTGTTAAATAGGTACAAACAGGGATGTGATCTAAAACATTCAATCATTTCATCTTGACTGTAAGAAGCTGTAAATGCTTTATTTGGTATGAAAATGTGTTGTAAATATTAAGCCTAGTGGGAGGGGCTACTGGTTTAAAGGGGCTGCTTTGGCCCTGGTGCAGTCAGGCAGCATCTCTTGATCCCAGATTGCATATTGGAGTGTAAGATATTTGAGTTGTTGGGGAACTCCCTTTTGTAATATTTTGTACTCTTGTATATAGTTTATATAGAGTTTTTTTCTGCTTTTTCATCTTTTTGCACTTTTTTGGTAAATATTTGTAGTGTTTGCACCTTGAGAGGACGGCAAAATAAATCACACTATCATAATATTTTCTGACTACGACCCTGCGACACAGAGCTTCGTTAGTGACAGAAGCTGCTTCGTTAGTGACAGAAGCTGCTTCGTTAGTGACAGAAGCTGCTGCGTTAGTAACAGGGCTTTGATAGGTTTGTGAGGACTGTGCAGATTCATCAGTGCTTTATTCAGAGGGTTTGAATGGTTCAGAGCGGGTCGAGGTTGTTGAATGAATGAATCAAAGTGTGAGCGCGCTCAGACAGAAACATAATTACACACTAAACTCACCAATGACCTCACAGTTAATTATTAGTGCCTCAGAAAACAGAAACCTGATTTGTTACCTGGCAGCTGCTGCAGGAGCAGAGTTTCGAGCGCCACGCTGACGGCCAGAACACGGCTCCTGATTGGACTCTTTTCTGACCAGCCGCCTCGAGCTCCTTCAGTCTGCAGCTCGGCTCCGTCTCCCGACGGCTTCGCTTACAGCTCGGCTCGATGACATCATCAACCTGACAGATTATTGATTATTAATCACATCGATCAGCGTGAAGACTGAAAGGAATCAGTAGAGCAACAACAGAAAATAAACTGTGAAAGACTGAATGAACGCAGGATTTAAAATATTTGTTGTGCAGCTGACGGTCGTCACGATGTGAAGATTAGATTCAGCCTGAGGAACTGAGTCTGATTCCTCAGACAACTGAGTCTGATTCCTCCGAGAACTGAGTCCGGTTCCTCCGAGAACTGAATCCGGTTCCTCAGACAACTGAGTCTGGTTCCTCAGACAACTGAGTCTGGTTCCTAAGAGAACTGAGTCTGATTCCTCAGACAACTGAGTCTGGTTCCTCAGACAACTGAGTCTGGTTCCTCAGACAACTGAGTCTGGTCCCTAAGAGAACTGAGTCTGGTTCCTCAGACAACTGAGTCTGATTCCTCAGAGAACTGAGTCTGGTTCCTCAGACAACTGAGTCTGATTCCTAAGAGAACTGAGTCTGGTTCCTAAGAGAACTGAGTCTGATTCCTCAGACAACTGAGTCTGGTTCCTAAGAGAACTGAGTCTGATTCCTCGGAGAACTGAGTCTGATTCCTCAGACAACTGAGTCTGGTTCCTCAGACAACTGAGTCTGGTTCCTAAGAGAACTGAGTCTGATTCCTCAGACAACTGAGTCTGGTTCCTAAGAGAACTGAGTCTGATTCCTCAGACAACTGAGTCTGATTCCTCAGACAACTGAGTCTGATTCCTCAGACAACTGAGTCAAGTTCCTCAGACAACTGAGTCCGGTTCCTCAGACAACTGAGTCTGGTTCCTCAGACAACTGAGTCGGGTTCCTAAGAGAACTGAGTCCGATTCCTCAGACAACTGAGTCCGGTTCCTCAGACAACTGAGTCTGATTCCTCAGAGAACTGAGTCTGGTTCCTCAGACAACTGAGTCTGGTTCCTCAGACAACTGAGTCTGGTTCCTCAGACAACTGAGTCTGATTCCTCAGAGAACTGAGTCTGGTTCCTCAGACAACTGAGTCTGGTTCTTTAGAGAACTGAGTCTGGTTCTTTAGAGAACTGAGTCTGGTTCCTCAGACAACTGAGTCTGGTTCCTTAGAGAACTGAGTCTGGTTCCTCAGAGAACTGAGTCTGGTTCCTCAGAGAACTGAGTCCGGTTCCTCAGACAACTGAGTCTGATTCCTCAGACAACTGAGTCCGGTTCCTAAGAGAACTGAGTCCGGTTCCTCAGACAACTGAGTCCGATTCCTCAGACAACTGAGTCTGATTCCTCAGACAACTGAGTCTGATTCCTCAGACAACTGAGTCCGATTCCTCAGACAACTGAGTCTGGTTCCTCAGACAACTGAGTCTGGTTCCTCAGACAACTGAGTCTGATTCCTCAGAGAACTGAGTCTGGTTCCTCAGAGAACTGAGTCAGGTTCCAAAGAGAATTGAGTCTGGTTCCTCAGACAACTGAGTCTGATTCCTCAGACAACTGAGTCTGATTCCTCAGACAACTGAGTCTGGTTCCTAAGAGAACTGAGTCTGGTTCCTCAGACAACTGAGTCTGGTTCCTCAGACAACTGAGTCTGGTTCCTAAGAGAACTGAGTATGGTTCCTCAGACAACTGAGTCTGATTCCTCAGACAACTGAGTCTGGTTCCTAAGAGAGCTGAGTCTGGTTCCTCAGACAACTGAGTCCGGTTCCTCAGAGAACTGAGTCTGGTTCCTAAGAGAACTGAGTCTGGTCCTTAAGAGAACTGAGTCTGATTCCTCAGACAACTGAGTCTGGTTCCTCAGACAACTGAGTCTGGTTCCTCAGACAACTGAGTCTGGTTCTTTAGAGAACTGAGTCTGGTTCCTCAGACAACTGAGTCTGATTCCTCAGACAACTGAGTCTGGTTCCTCAGACAACTGAGTCTGGTTCCTAAGAGAACTGAGTCTGGTTCCTCAGACAACTGAGTCTGGTTCCTCAGACAACTGAGTCTGGTTCCTCAGAGAACTGAGTCCGGTTCCTCAGACAACTGAGTCTGATTCCTCAGAGAACTGAGTCTGGTTCCTAAGAGAACTGAGTCCGGTTCCTCAGACAACTGAGTCTGATTCCTCAGACAACTGAGTCTGATTCCTCAGACAACTGAGTCTGGTTCCTAAGAGAACCGAGTCTGGTTCCTAAGAGAACTGAGTCTGGTTCCTCAGACAACTGAGTCTGGTTCCTAAGAGAACTGAGTCTGGTTCCTCAGACAACTGAGTCTGATTCCTCAGAGAACTGAGTCCGGTTCCTCAGACAACTGAGTCTGGTTCCTCAGAGAACTGAGTCTGGTTCCTTGGAGAACTGAGTCTGGTTCCTCAGACAACTGAGTCTGATTCCTCAGAGAACTGAGTCTGGTTCCTCAGAGAACTGAGTCTGGTTCCAAAGAGAATTGAGTCTGGTTCCTCAGACAACTGAGTCTGATTCCTCAGACAACTGAGTCTGATTCCTCAGACAACTGAGTCTGGTTCCTAAGAGAACTGAGTCTGGTTCCTCAGACAACTGAGTCTGGTTCCTCAGACAACTGAGTCTGGTTCCTAAGAGAACTGAGTATGGTTCCTCAGACAACTGAGTCTGGTTCCTAAGAGAGCTGAGTCTGGTTCCTCAGACAACTGAGTCTGGTTCCTCGGAGAACTGAGTCTGGTTCCTAAGAGAACTGAGTCTGGTTCCTCAGACAACTGAGTCCGGTTCCTCAGACAACTGAGTCTGGTTCCTAAGAGAACTGAGTCTGGTCCTTAAGAGAACTGAGTCTGGTTCCTAAGAGAACTGAGTCTGGTTCTCACCTTCTCAGACTGATTCAGGTTCATGTTCAACTCGTCTGATCCTGCTGTTTCCTCCTTCACCTCTTCTTCAACTGACTCACCTGGAACTGAACAGGAAGTACATCACAGACAGGAAGTACATCACAGACAGGAAGTACACCACAGACAGGAAGTACAAACAGGAAGTTATTTACCTGCCAGGTGAGCGGCGAAGGTCCACAGGAAGGGGTTTTTGTTCATACAAGACTCACAAATCATCTCCTGCAGCTCCACACAGTCTGGAACCACACAGCCCAGGTGCTGTCAGAACAAACACAGGTGAGTTCGGAACATTATATCATTGATGACATCATATATATCATCATATATGTTCTCATGAACTCACCCTTCCATGCAGCCAATCCTCACACACCACACACTGAATCATTTCGTCCTCCACCTGAAACCAAAACCAGCCAATCACTGTGCGATACAGCTTCAGTACAGCAAACAGACTGGAGCAGGTGAGGTGTAGGTGTCTCAGGTGTCGAGTGTCTCACCTGGTCGTCTGGATCTGGGTAGGGCCGGCTGCAGGTACAGTACTCTCCAAAGAAGTTATGGCTGTATTTGTTCAGACTGTTGACCTCCTCTTTGTCCTGCAACACACAGTAAACCCAATAAACATTCACACACCTGAGCAGAACACGCCCCTCTCTAAACATCCTGCAGTGATGTCACTTTAAACTACACCTGTCAGGTGACCCGTCAGGTGATCAGTTATATGTGAGAACAATTAGTCTGAGTATCAGGATATGATGTCAGAACTCACAGGGAAGAGTTTACACTGCAGCTCTGTGAACTTCCTGTTTCCACAGTCACAGCGGAAGTTCCTGCAGAGAAGAAGAGTCAGGATCAATACAATCAATACGATCAATAGGAAAACTTCACAGCATGTTTGTCGACAGAAATCATAAAAAAACTGACATTAAATCATTGGACAATCATTAGTGGACAATATATGTCACACAGTGCTGAATGATTTTAGAGCTGGCCAGGTGAGTCATACAGGTGTGAACACCTGATTCTCAATCCTGGATTCATATGAGGAGCAGAAACCGGGCTGAGACAATCTGGATCATCACAACCTTTTTAGAACGGACAGAAAGTCACAAGGAGGCGAGACCAGCTATACAAGAGCTTGTTTTACTTTTACTGTTGCAGTCACAGAAGGAAAATGTGGAAAAACAGCTTTTGGCTCTGAAAGTGTGTATTGTGAAAAATAATTCTGTTATTGTGGTCGGTGTGTACAGACCTGCTGATGACATAGCTGATCTTTCAGCTCCATATAAAAACTTGATTATACTGGGTGATTTCAACTTAAACTGGTTGAGTTCTGTGGCAATATTAATGTTTCTCAGGTAATTACTGATCCTACCAGGCCAAACTTAACAGACTCCTCTACATCATCTCTGACTTTTAACTAATAGAAAAGAAAAAGTTACAGACTCAGGAGGATCTGAGCTCAGTCTTAGTGATCAATGTTCAATAGCTTTTATTATTGAAAAACTGTCCACGTATGGCGATTAGACAGAATTTCAAACATTCATGACGCTGCTAAAATCCCAGATGCTGAATCAACTCGACTATTTCTTCAAGTCTTTTAAAGCAAAAAAATAATAAAAAAAATAAAGAATACAGGACAAGTCGAGTCCCTGGTTCTCAGCAGAAACCTCCTCCTTACTTCAAGAGAAATAAAGCCTCTCGCCAGGCGTACGCGACCCCGGCGTACGCGACCCCGGCCTCTCGCCAGGCGCACGCGACCCCGGCGTACGCGACCCCGGCCTCTCGCCAGACGTACGCGACACCGGCGTACGGCGACCCCGGCCTCTCGCCAGGTGTACGCGACCCCGGCGTACGCGACCCCGGCCTCTCGCCAGGCGTACGCGACACCGGCGTACGGCGACCCCGGCCTCTGGCTCGCTTTCAGGCAGCTTAGAAACAAACGCACGTTTCGCTGCTGCATCTCGTCATCGACGTTTTTCAATTAGAGAAAATCACTTTCTTTTTCCCGCCATGACCTCAACGTGCACACAGCAAATGAACGCTGTACGCAGACTATTGATTACTATCAGCAAATTATATAAACAGCATTAGTATAGGAATGATTGTCCCGAGCTGTTTGATCCATGTAAGTGATTGATCACTGTATTTCTGAGTCTAAATATTGGTTGAATGAAAATCAATGTGATGACAAATGTTGAATTAAAACCCGTCAATTTCAATGTTTTTAATCAACTCTGATCAATTCAGTGAAATATTAGCTAATTGATCGTGCTGAAAGCTGCAGCAGAGCTCAGTGACAGACGTCTATCAACTGATCGATTGATCACGCGGCGCAACACGGCTGATGAAACCACTGACACATGACAACATGGAAGCGTATGACTGATTGTTTGGTAAATAATGAAGTGAAAGGTGCGTCATCACCTTTTGGTGTAGAGCTCGAAAAGGTCATGACCTTCGTGACATTTGTATGAACACGCCAAACACACGCCTGCTGCCTCGCCTCCCTTCGGTGTGCAGGTGTTACAGGCGTACAGAGCCTGCCGCTTCACGTAGCCCTGCAACACACACACGGAAACATCAACACACACACACACATATATATATATATATATGTGTGTGTGCGTGTGTACATATATATATATATGTACACACGCACACACACATAGTACAGTGTTTCCCCTATAACTGTACTGGCCTGGTGGGACTCTTTAACGCCAAAAATAACACCAAATATCCATCGATTCTGATAATGATCATTTGAAAATCAATTCTCCACTATATATCTATATCTATATCTATATCTATATCTATATCTATATAGATAGATGAAATAGATATATATGTATATACATGTAGACAAAGTATATAATATACATAATATATAGTATATATAAACAGTAACCTGTATATAATATATAGTATATATAAACAGTAACCTGTATATAATATATAGTATATAAACAGTAACCTGTATATAATATATAGTATATAAACAGTAACCTGTATATAATATATAGTATATAAACAGTAACCTGTATATAATATATAGTATATATAAACAGTAACCTGTATATAATATATAGTATATAAACAGTAACCTGTATATAATATATAGTATATATAAACAGTAACCTGTATATAATATATAGTATATAAACAGTAACCTGTATATAATATATAGTATATATAAACAGTAACCTGTATATAATATATAGTATATAAACAGTAACCTGTATATAATATATAGTATATATAAACAGTAACCTGTATATAATATATAGTATATAAACAGTAACCTGTATATAATATATAGTATATATAAACAGTAACCTGTATATAATATATAGTATATATAAACAGTAACCTGTATATAATATATAGTATATAAACAGTAACCTGTATATAATATATAGTATATAAACAGTAACCTGTATATAATATATAGTATATAAACAGTAACCTGTATATAATATATAGTATATATAAACAGTAACCTGTATATAATATATAGTATATATAAACAGTAACCTGTATATAATATATAGTATATATAAACAGTAACCTGTATATAATATATAGTATATAAACAGTAACCTGTATATAATATATAGTATATAAACAGTAACCTGTATATAATATATAGTATATAAACAGTAACCTGTATATAATATATAGTATATATAAACAGTAACCTGTATATAATATATAGTATATAAACAGTAACCTGTATATAATATATAGTATATAAACAGTAACCTGTATATAATATATAGTATATATAAACAGTAACCTGTATATAATATATAGTATATAAACAATAACCTGTATATAATATATAGTATATATAAACAGTAACCTGTATATAATATATAGTATATAAACAGTAACCTGTATATAATATATAGTGTATATAAACAGTAACCTGTATATAATATATAGTATATAAACAGTAACCTGTATATAATATATAGTATATAAACAGTAACCTGTATATAATATATAGTATATATAAACAGTAACCTGTATATAATATATAGTATATAAACAGTAACCTGTATATAATATATAGTATATAAACAGTAACCTGTATATAATATATAGTATATATAAACAGTAACCTGTATATAATATATAGTATATATAAACAGTAACCTGTATATAATATATAGTATATATAAACAGTAACCTGTATATAATATATAGTATATATAAACAGTAACCTGGGGGTATGAGCAGTGATCAGAGTCACTTCCCGCCAACACGGCTGAAGCTTCTTCCTCCAACTCCTCATCTTCCTCCAGGACGTCCACCAGAGACACCGTCTGCTCCGTCTGCTCTTCTGACATCATCACCTGTCACCACCTGGGCAAAAAAACACACAATTAAACACAAACACACACACACACAGACTGATGAAGAGTCCGTCAGCAGCAGCTGCTCTCCTCTTCTTCTGTTTTGCAGATGTTGTGTATATTGTGTGTTTACTGTACACATTCATGTTACTAACTTGGCTGCTTCCTCATGAATACAGTTGATGTGAATTAGTTTCCAGTGAGATATTATTGAGTCTATAGTGACTTTACTGTTGTAAATTTTCTGTTACTGCTCTAGAAACAGTATTTAGTTTAAAATATAAATCAATTCTAATCCTGTTCTGAATTTACTGGCCCAGTTCCTGAGTAATGAAGAAGAAGCAGTGAGAGTATGAACGGGACCGATAAGTGTAGATAAGACAGAGATACGATCCTAACATACCGTCCCTGCAGCTGGTTGGAGGCTTCACTCTGACACAGTTCAAATCCCTTCACTATAAGCCTGACTGATGTTATTCTGTGATTATTGTTGTTATGGTGCGATATCTTCAGCCATAGCGCTTAGCCTACATATGTTTCACTTCTTCATGCTAATGCCTGAGTGTTCTGTGTATTCAAGCACTTTCTTTGATTAAAATGAATGCAATGTTATGTTACATCATTACAAATCAATTGATATATATTCATTTCATTCAATGCATGATTACATTTTCAATACTTTCTTACTGAACTGTTGGAATTTATTTATCCACGACATAATGATCCTCTTTCTGATGACAAAATTTACTTAAATCGTAAAACAGAATTCAGAAAAATTACAACGAAAAACAAGGAATTTGTGAAAAAAATAAGAGAAATAAGAGCGATTTCATAGGTCCCTGGATACCGTGTAGCTACTATATATGTAGATACTATATTGTATGTATAATCTGTGTATGTTGTGTGTAGATATTGTTTCTATGTTGTGTATATATTGTGAGTATAGTGTGTATTTTGTGTAGATACTGTATTGTGTGTATATTGTGTGTCCGCCTGTGGACAGATGATGATCACACAAATTTAACCAGCTCATCGATTAGTCTGATCGGCGGGCCAACAGTTCGTAAAACGATCAATAAACCGTTTACAGCGTTAGCAACAGCTAGCCAGTTAGCTTCCGTTAGCCACAGGTAGCTTCCAGAATGTACATGAATGTGGATCCGCTGCGTGCTAATGCTAACTGTGTTAGCTGTGTGGTTAAACTCACCGAGTCAAACCGGACCTGTTTCCCGCCGTCTGCTCCGACTGTATACCAGCCAATAAACTGATCAGTAATGATCAATAATCAGCTGCCTCTGATCTTTGTTGTCAATCCGCTAGCTGCTGCTAGCTCTGATGACAACGTCCGGTTTACTTCCGCATTTCGTATTTGGCGCCACTCCGGAGTCAGAGGTTACTTCTGGGTCAGAGGTCACCGAGTTTAAAAATAGAAACAATCTGAAACACTTTTACTTCAATAATGTTAATGTGGTGAAGACATTAAGATAGAAACGCCTGTAAATCTTTCTTTCTTTTTTATCAAGCAGAATGAAAATATACAGAAGAAGAAGAAGAAGAAGAAGAAGACTGGGACGAGCTTTACAGAATGAAGGATGGAATTAGATCAGCAATGGTGGAAATCATGCAATACATTCAGGTAACAACACACAGAGAGGTATCATTATACCAAAAATCAAGAGGAAAGACATATTTCTATTATTGTTTGAACTCTTTGCCAAAGGCTATAAAGTGCGGTTTCTCACCTGTAAATTTACATTTATGGATATGGAAATTTGCCATTATAATAATAGGATTTATCATGTATACATACCAAACAATACATTCTTCCAAAGTTAAATAAAACTTTCATCAATATTTTCAGTAATGAAAACACAAAGAAATTCTTCAGTTGGTCAAAGCCAAAATAAAAGCACATCAGTTTGTGGACAACCATAACAGAATCTACATTCACATCAATGTCTCTCTTAAATCTTTTTAAGTTTTTATCTGGATAGAATTAATGAATGAGTGTAAAATAAATTTCCTTAACTTTATTGGTGATTAAGTGGTGATTAAGTATTGATTAGGTAGAAGCCATGCAGGCTTTCTTCCACAAACTGGTTCCAGTATGAAATCCCACTTGGTAATGTAGTAATATCTCTTTGGAACAGAGCTCTTATAGATCTATTGTTACCTCCAAGATAACTGGGAAAACAAAGTTGGCCTGTGGGAGTCTGTTGGAGATAATATGGGCGATTGGCTGAGATTTAAACAGCATACAGACTCCAGAGGGTTATTATATTCTGACAGAAACCCTTCACAAGTAAAGAGAAGACCGTCCTTATTAAATAACTGATCTACCAACACAATATTTTTTGTGAAACCAGTATTCCACAAAGAGAGATTTGTGTTTATATCAAATGTCCTTGTTATTCCATATAAAATAGTTATGAGGTGAAAAATTATGTTTGTAGATGAGAGACCATCAGAAGAAGAACTGGTGATGAAAAGCAGACATTTTTACAGGGATTTTATCAATATTTGACTTACAAACAAGAAAAAAATTTTAGATAATATATGGAGAGATATAATATTCCAAGTGGAAGGAAGGTTTCTGAAAAGTGAACTCAGCCAATTTATCTTAAATGTATCGTTTAATGTATAGAAATCCAAAATATTAAGCTCACCATTTTCATAAGAATTCACAACTGTTTATTTCCACATGAAACTGGTGAAACTGATTAAACTGATTTAACTGATCTACTTTAGTAGTTTGTTATCCAGCTGCAGAGCCAAAGCTGCATGTGTCTGTTTGTCTTAGTAATTAATACTCTGCCTCTTAACGTGAGATCCCGTCACCCCTAAATCCCACCGGGCGCGCCGCGGCGCGTTTCAGAAGCGTCCCAGAGGCGGACACAGAAACAGCATTGAGCATCCGGTCAATTTTCAAAATAAAACAACCCGTGCAGACTCCTGGTCGTATATCAACAATAAACGCAATTAAAACAGACAAATAAAGAAACTGTTTGACTACACAGCCTACTTAACCATAGCAGAAGTACAAAGATCAAGGAAAATGACCAAATCAACGAAAGCTGAGCAAGTTAACAAAATTGGACAGTTTAGTTGCCCTGCTACTGCAGTAATTACGGTAGCCTTAAGGCACTCTGTGAGCTTTGACCAGGCTGCTGTAATTACTGTAGTAGGAGTGCAACTGACTGTAAACGGCGAATGGCTTCCTCGCGGTGGAATAGGGCGCTGTGCAGAGGACGGAGCAAACCGCGTCGGAGCAGGAACGCGGCGCGCACGTGCCCGGTGGAATCCCGGGGTAAGAGTATCACATGTTGCTGACGCAGGCGGGCAGTGCGTGCTGACGCAGGCGGGCAGTGTGTGCTGAAGATGGCGGGCGCTGCAGTGCAGGCGGAACTGCGGTTTAGAAACGGACTAACAGAGAAAATCTGCATTAAAGTAGAAAATCATCTGAGTTCTCTGATCCGCGGGATTCACGAACTGAGCCCGAACGTCTCGCGGCTTCTCAGCGAGCTGGTGGAGCGTGAAAAAACCCGCGGAGCATGCGCAGAAGGTGAGCTCACTAATGTGACAATCTGAGCAGCACGTCTACTCAATAAGAATGATTAAATCCAGCATAACGTGTCATCAATAAGAATGATTATGAAGTATAAAATCATTCTGCATGTGTTTCAGTTAAATCAAGACTTCAAATATAATAAGTTCCTTAAAAGAAGATGAAACTAACAGGTTGTTATGCTAACTGCTAACGTTACAGTGCAATACAGTGGTTAGAGAGGAAGGACTAAACAACCTCAAGTTACCTGTCAGCTACAGTCCACAGCAGATTCCTGATACACCTGTATGTTTCCTGCTGCAGGTGAGGAAGAGGAGGACAGTGATGAGGAAGATGAGGATCCAGAGGACCCCCAAAACTCTGAACTACATCCCCCAGCTAAGAGATTCAAGACCTGAAATACCTGAGGACACCTGAAACACCTGAAATATCTGAAATACCTGAGGACACCTGAAACACCTGAAATACCTGAGGACACCTGAAACACCTGAAATACCTGAGGACACCTGAAACACCTGAAATACCTGAGGACACCTGAAACACCTGAAATACCTGAGGACACCTGAAACACCTGAAATACCTGAGGACACCCGAAACATCTGAGGACACCTGAAACATCTGAGGACACCTGAAACATCTGAGGACACCCGAAACATCTGAGGACACCTGAAATACCTGAGGACACCTGAAATATCTGAGGACACCTGAAACATCTGAAGACACCCGAAACATCTGAAATATCTGAGGACACCTGAATATTTGACGATATCAGCAATACCTGAGGACTGATTACCTGGCATCAGTCAGGATATCGATCCTGAATTCAGTAGAAAGTACATAAAGCAGCTTGTGTCTGACATGTTGCTTCAGGTAAAGACTAAAAATAAAACCTGCTTTTTAAATGTCTGTAACAGTCTGACACAGACAGGTGAGGTCAGGTGGGGACAGGTGAGGTCAGGTGGGGACAGGTGAGGTCAGGTATAAACAAGTGAGGTCAGGAGGGGACAGGTGAGGTCAGGTATAAACAAGTGAGGTCAGGAGGGGACAGGTGAGGTCAGGTATAAACAGGAGGGGACAGGTGAGGTCAGGTGGGGACAGGTGAGGTCAGGTGGGGACAGGTGAGGTCAGGTATAAACAGGAGGGGACAGGTGAGGTCAGGAGGGGACAGGTGAGGTCAGGAGGGGACAGGTGAGGTCAGGTGGGGACAGGGGAGGTCAGGTGGGGACAGGTGAGGTCTCCACATCACTTCTGTAAAATAAAACTTTCATTTTCTAAAAGAATTACAATCTTAAAGTGTAAAACACATTGTTTTTTCTTTCATTTTATTGACATAATAAAGTTGTCATGGTAACCAGTGTATGTTATGTGACTCATGATATTAAACACAGAAAAGTAGCAAATTAAGTACCACAGTCACAGAGAATACTGCTCTCTGATTGGCTTGGTCATAAGTTTATCTGCCGGTTACCATAGCAACAGTACTGGTGCTTCAGTTAGACACACAGCTACCCTCCAGCCAATCACAGCACAGGATTCTCTGTGTGTTTTTACAAAAAGGTTTGTATTTGTTGATCCCGACAGTCCACGCTCAGGGCAGTTCGACACAGGTCCTTATCAGGCGGAGCGGTGGGTTTACGTCTGTCAAAAGGCACACAGGGAAGTGACATCACAACCGACAAACTGTTCACTTAGTCTTCTGGTGACGTCCTGCATTGGCCCCGCCCCTCTATGTGTCTATAAGTGGTGAGCCGCTGTGATTGGACGGCTTGCCAACGGCGTGGCGGCGGCTGCAGAGCAGGGCAAGGCAGACAGGTAGGACACAGTAACCGACGGCGCGAGGGTCCGCCCTTGTGCAGGAGAACAGGAAGAGGAAGAGCTGCAAGTATGGCAGCAGGAAGACCGACGCCCACATCCAAGCAGGAAGTGGTGGCAAGCGGGTGCCAATGCCCTGACTCCAGCTGACGGCGGGGGGTGGAGCTGACGGGCTGGTTGCACCTCTCTGCACGTGTTCCAAACTGAACCGCTGAACCTCAAACACGTAGTACACCAACAGCACGCTGAGTAGCAGGTAGAGAGCCACGCCCACCCAGCCCATCCTCTGACGGAAGTTCATCATCCTCCATACTGCCAGAAAAACAGATTAATAGTAAATAAGTCATCAATACATCCTCCATACTGTGTAACTGAACTGAGCAGCCACAAATTTCTATGTTTAGCGTTGTCAGGTTAGGCTAACCCATTGTTGCTAACTTTAGAGCTAACACCCTTCACTGTTCCAGCAGTTGGAGAAACAACAGACGAATTTTTCTTGGTCTTGAGGAGCTGCAGCATTTATTAACTGACACACTGTAGTCTGTACTGCACATTAACTGACACACTGTAGTCTGTACTGCACATTAACTGATACACTGTAGTCTGTACTGCACATTAACTGACACACTGTAGTCTGTACTGCACATTTACTGACACTGTAGTCTGTACTGCACATTTACTGACACACTGTAGTCTGTACTGTACATTAACTGACACACTGTAGTCTGTACTGCACATTAACTGACACACTGTAGTCTGTACTGCACGTTTACTGACACACTGTAGTCTGTACTGCACATTAACTGACACACTGTAGTCTGTACTGCACATTAACTGACACACTGTAGTCTGTACTGTACATTTACTGACACTGTAGTCTGTACTGCACATTTACTGACACACTGTAGTCTGTACTGCACATTTACTGACACACTGTAGTCTGTACTGTACATTAACTGACACACTGTAGTCTGTACTGCACATTAACTGACACACTGTAGTCTGTACTGCACATTTACTGACACACTGTAGTCTGTACTGCACATTAACTGACACACTGTAGTCTGTACTGTACATTTACTGACACTGTAGTCTGTACTGCACATTAACTGACACACTGTAGTCTGTACTGCACATTTACTGACACACTGTAGTCTGTACTGCACATTTACTGACACTGTAGTCTGTACTGTACATTTACTGGCACACTGTAGTCTGTACTGCACATTTACTGACACACTGTAGTCTGTACTGTACATTTACTGACACACTGTAGTCTGTACTGTACATTTACTGACACACTGTAGTCTGTACTGCACATTTACTGACACTGTAGTCTGTACTGTACATTAACTGACACACTGTAGTCTGTACTGTACATTTACTGACACTGTAGTCTGTACTGCACATTTACTGACACACTGTAGTCTGTACTGTACATTTACTGACACTGTAGTCTGTTCTGTACATTTACTGACACACTGTAGTCTGTACTGTACATTTACTGACACACTGTAGTCTGTACTGTACATTTACTGACACACTAGTCTACTGTACATTTACTGACACACTAGTCTACTGTACATTTACTGACACACTGTAGTCTGTACTGAACATTTACTGACACACTAGTCTACTGTACATTTACTGACACACTGTAGTCTGTACTGCACATCTACTGACACACTAGTCTACTGTACATTTACTGACACACTAGTCTACTGTACATTTACTGGCACTGTAGTCTGTATTGTACATTTACTGACACTGTAGTCTGTACTGCACATTTACTGACACACTGTAGTCTGTACTGTACATTTACTGACACACTAGTCTACTGTACATTTACTGACACACTAGTCTACTGTTCATTTACTGACACTGTAGTCTGTACTGTACATTTACTGACACACTAGTCTACTGTTCATTTACCGACACACTAGTCTACTGTACATTTACTGACACACTGTAGTCTGTATTGTACATTTACTGACACTGTAGTCTGTACTGCACATTTACTGACACACTGTAGTCTGTACTGCACATTTACTGACACACTGTAGTCTGTACTGTACATTAACTGACACACTGTAGTCTGTACTGCACATTAACTGACACACTGTAGTCTGTACTGCACATTTACTGACACACTGTAGTCTGTACTGCACATTAACTGACACACTGTAGTCTGTACTGCACATTAACTGACACACTGTAGTCTGTACTGCACATTAACTGACACACTGTAGTCTGTACTGTACATTTACTGACACTGTAGTCTGTACTGCACATTTACTGACACACTGTAGTCTGTACTGCACATTTACTGACACACTGTAGTCTGTACTGTACATTAACTGACACACTGTAGTCTGTACTGCACATTAACTGACACACTGTAGTCTGTACTGCACATTAACTGACACACTGTAGTCTGTACTGCACATTTACTGACACACTGTAGTCTGTACTGCACATTAACTGACACACTGTAGTCTGTACTGTACATTTACTGACACTGTAGTCTGTACTGCACATTTACTGACACACTGTAGTCTGTACTGCACATTTACTGACACTGTAGTCTGTACTGTACATTTACTGGCACACTGTAGTCTGTACTGCACATTTACTGACACACTGTAGTCTGTACTGTACATTTACTGACACACTGTAGTCTGTACTGCACATTTACTGACACTGTAGTCTGTACTGTACATTTACTGGCACACTGTAATCTGTACTGCACGTTTACTGACACACTGTAGTCTGTACTGTACGTTAACTGACACACTGTAGTCTGTACTGCACATTTACTGACACACTGTAGTCTGTACTGTACATTAACTGACACACTGTAGTCTGTACTGTACATTTACTGACACTGTAGTCTGTACTGCACATTTACTGACACACTGTAGTCTGTACTGTACATTTACTGACACTGTAGTCTGTACTGCACATTTACTGACACACTGTAGTCTGTACTGCACATTTACTGACACTGTAGTCTGTACTGTACATTTACTGGCACACTGTAGTCTGTACTGCACATTTACTGACACACTGTAGTCTGTACTGTACATTTACTGACACACTGTAGTCTGTACTGCACATTTACTGACACTGTAGTCTGTACTGTACATTTACTGGCACACTGTAATCTGTACTGCACGTTTACTGACACACTGTAGTCTGTACTGTACGTTAACTGACACACTGTAGTCTGTACTGCACATTTACTGACACACTGTAGTCTGTACTGTACATTAACTGACACACTGTAGTCTGTACTGTACATTTACTGACACTGTAGTCTGTACTGCACATTTACTGACACACTGTAGTCTGTACTGTACATTTACTGACACTGTAGTCTGTTCTGTACATTTACTGACACACTGTAGTCTGTACTGTACATTTACTGACACTGTAGTCTGTATTGTACATTTACTGACACTGTAGTCTGTACTACACATTTACTGACACACTGTAGTCTGTACTGCACATTTACTGACACACTGTAGTCTGTACTGCACATTTACTGACACACTGTAGTCTGTACTGTACATTTACTGACACACTGTAGTCTGTACTGTACATTTACTGACACACTAGTCTACTGTACATTTACTGACACACTGTAGTCTGTACTGTACATTTACTGACACACTAGTCTACTGTACATTTACTGACACACTAGTCTACTGTACATTTACTGACACACTGTAGTCTGTACTGAACATTTACTGACACACTAGTCTACTGTACATTTACTGACACACTGTAGTCTGTACTGCACATTTACTGACACACTAGTCTACTGTACATTTACTGACACACTAGTCTACTGTACATTTACTGGCACTGTAGTCTGTATTGTACATTTACTGACACTGTAGTCTGTACTGCACATTTACTGACACACTGTAGTCTGTACTGTACATTTACTGACACACTGTAGTCTGTACTGTACATTTACTGACACACTAGTCTACTGTACATTTACTGACACACTAGTCTACTGTTCATTTACTGACACTGTAGTCTGTACTGTACATTTACTGACACTCTAGTCTACTGTACATTTACTGACACACTAGTCTACTGTTCATTTACTGACACACTAGTCTACTGTACATTTACTGACACACTGTAGTCTGTACTGTACATTTACTGACACACTAGTCTACTGTACATTTACTGACACACTAGTCTACTGTTCATTTACTGACACTGTAGTCTGTACTGTACATTTACTGACACTCTAGTCTACTGTACATTTACTGACACACTAGTCTACTGTTCATTTACTGACACACTAGTCTACTGTACATTTACTGACACTCTAGTCTACTGTACATTTACTGACACACTAGTCTACTGTTCATTTACTGACACTCTAGTCTACTGTACATTTACTGACACACTAGTCTACTGTACATTTACTGACACACTGTAGTCTGTACTGTACATTTACTGACACACTAGTCTACTGTACATTTACTGACACACTAGTCTACTGTTCATTTACTGACACTGTAGTCTGTACTGCACATTAACTGACACACTGTAGTCTGTACTGCACATTAACTGACACACTGTAGTCTGTACTGCACATTTACTGACACACTGTAGTCTGTACTGCACATTAACTGACACACTGTAGTCTGTACTGCACATTAACTGACACACTGTAGTCTGTACTGCACATTAACTGACACACTGTAGTCTGTACTGTACATTTACTGACACTGTAGTCTGTACTGCACATTTACTGACACACTGTAGTCTGTACTGCACATTTACTGACACACTGTAGTCTGTACTGCACATTAACTGACACACTGTAGTCTGTACTGTACATTTACTGACACTGTAGTCTGTACTGCACATTTACTGACACACTGTAGTCTGTACTGCACATTTACTGACACTGTAGTCTGTACTGTACATTTACTGGCACACTGTAGTCTGTACTGCACATTTACTGACACACTGTAGTCTGTACTGTACATTTACTGACACACTGTAGTCTGTACTGCACATTTACTGACACTGTAGTCTGTACTGTACATTTACTGGCACACTGTAATCTGTACTGCACGTTTACTGACACACTGTAGTCTGTACTGTACGTTAACTGACACACTGTAGTCTGTACTGCACATTTACTGACACACTGTAGTCTGTACTGTACATTAACTGACACACTGTAGTCTGTACTGTACATTTACTGACACTGTAGTCTGTACTGCACATTTACTGACACACTGTAGTCTGTACTGTACATTTACTGACACTGTAGTCTGTACTGCACATTTACTGACACACTGTAGTCTGTACTGCACATTTACTGACACTGTAGTCTGTACTGTACATTTACTGGCACACTGTAGTCTGTACTGCACATTTACTGACACACTGTAGTCTGTACTGTACATTTACTGACACACTGTAGTCTGTACTGCACATTTACTGACACTGTAGTCTGTACTGTACATTTACTGGCACACTGTAATCTGTACTGCACGTTTACTGACACACTGTAGTCTGTACTGTACATTTACTGACACTCTAGTCTACTGTACATTTACTGACACACTAGTCTACTGTTCATTTACTGACACACTAGTCTACTGTACATTTACTGACACTCTAGTCTACTGTACATTTACTGACACACTAGTCTACTGTTCATTTACTGACACTCTAGTCTACTGTACATTTACTGACACACTAGTCTACTGTACATTTACTGACACACTGTAGTCTGTACTGTACATTTACTGACACACTAGTCTACTGTACATTTACTGACACACTAGTCTACTGTTCATTTACTGACACTGTAGTCTGTACTGTACATTTACTGACACTCTAGTCTACTGTACATTTACTGACACACTAGTCTACTGTTCATTTACTGACACACTAGTCTACTGTACATTTACTGACACTCTAGTCTACTGTACATTTACTGACACACTAGTCTACTGTTCATTTACTGACACTCTAGTCTACTGCACATTTACTGACACACTGTAGTCTGTACTGTACATTTACTGACACACTGTAGTCTGTACTGTACATTTACTGACACACTAGTCTACTGTACATTTACTGACACACTAGTCTACTGTACATTTACTGACACACTAGTCTACTGTTCATTTACTGACACTGTAGTCTGTACTGTACATTTACTGACACTCTAGTCTACTGTACATTTACTGACACACTAGTCTACTGTACATTTACTGACACACTAGTCTACTGTACATTTACTGACACACTTACAACTACCTGCTAACCTTTTCCTCTGATCCGCTAATATTCACTGTCACTTTCCTGCCGCTCGCACACAGACGTTGACTCACACTCAAACGCTATTGATTTCTGAGTGAATGGATATTTAGCGTTTTTTTGGCATTAAAAATTTTTTTTGGCCTGGCGGGGTTCTTGTTGTAATAATTGTAGGAGAAACACTGATTCAATAAACGTTCAGTTAACGTTCAGTAAACGTTGAGTACAGTTGGACCCAGCAGTCTCCTTTAGGTTGGGCGAGTTCAAAGTTGTGGAAATAAAGGGGGTGTTTTGAATACACCCGCCTTGTTTTCACAGGTAATTTTTTAATCTGTCCCTCTCGCTGCAGGAAATAATGGATTAATCCTGGAAAGTTACTGAAGCACTTTTCTCCTTATGAAAGTAACACGGAGATTAGTCGACCAATGAGAATTTGGTCAAACGAGAGCATATCGACCAACCAATCGACCAGTTGACTACAGCCCTAAAGAAAATAACAGATTACTAATCAATACATCATCGATAGTTATCAGTAGTATTTCTTCAACCATTGCTGTAGTGTTTATTTACTTTACTGTAGTATTTATTCACACTTAACTGGAGAGGTTATTTACACTTTCTAGTAATGTTTACTTGCCAGACTCCATTCATTATTTGCCAGTTTTAACTGTCTCCTGCTCTAAACCTCAACTGTCTTCAGTTCTTTCGAGTGAAATCCTGTTCAGTGTTTCTGCCAGATTCCGTTTATCTTTCAGACAGTTAAACTGTCAGATGACATTAATGTTTCCTCTCGCTGTTAATTAACATACAGACGGTCCGCCGCGCGTTAGCAGCCTGTTAGCAGCCTGTTAGCAGCCTGTTCGCATGTTAGCATTAGCAGGCTGTTAGCCTGTTAGCAGCCAATTAGCTTGTTAGTCGGCTATTAGCAGGTTAGCTCGTGTTTTTCACAACTCTTACCTTCCTTCACGCAGATTATTTCAAATCAAAGTTATGCTTTTCGCTGGTTTTTAATCCGCTGTCAATCCCGGAGGTCTGGGAAGTCTCGTCTCTCTGTTTTGTCACCTGACACCCATCGACGACGTCACTCAAACTGCCCAAAGACGTCACAGAGCCTGAAGCGTTTATAACCACTCAGCTGTCTGTGTTTCGTTTGCCAAAATAAAGCAATGATGACAGTAAACTGTCAGCAGTCATTTATATGTATCGTGTATATCGTCAGAAGTGTTTCTGTGTCGCAGAGAAGCTCAGCAGCAGCTGCTCTAGAAGCACAACAACCGTCGCTAGATGGCGCTGCTGTCGCATTGACGCCATTTTGGACTGAAAACGCCATCACGTTCATTCAAAGTCATCACATCTAGTGACGTCACCATACTACAATAACCACTGAAGCTCCACTGCTCCCAGTACCTGATGACACCAAAACCAGAGATCCCATTCAGGACACACTCCTTTATTTAAAAACTTTGTAGAAACATCAACCACTGAACAGAAACTTTATGTTTGTTTCTTTAAGCACACAGGCTGCGTTAGAATAAGAGTTACACATTAAATATCAGCCTGTAGCCTTCAAGTAGAAAGCAAAGCAGCCCAATAAACATCATTTCAAATCAGAGGAACTGTATGAAATGTGATGTAACAACAAACAAACTGTGTGATTCTGTGCTCTCATTCTGGTTTCTGTCAGTATGACTGAAACTTAGAGTGTTTCAGCATTTAAACAATCACACTCTGGCTATATTAGAATAATAACACGGAGTTATAGAGGCGTTGATACGACTGATAACTAAAAACATGCTATTAGTATCATTTTCTAAATGCTGGTATTGATTTGGTATCTATGTATTGATTTTTGTGACATCCCTAATTTTATCCACTTTGTAATGTGGTTATCAAATACCAAACTGGGATCTGCAGACCATCAGGGGTCCTTGAGAGGGCTGCGTATTATGCCTTGTAAAGCACTTTGTGACTTATGTCTATGATAAGTGCTACACAAATAAAATGACCCTAACCCTAACCCTACTTACTTACTCTCTGGAGTCCGCTCGGAGGATGCGTTGCATGCATGCACAGTAGATGCACAGGTGGCCCTTGTAGTGTAGTGGTTGCACAGACTATGACAAAGTGGAGGTACGCAGATGTCTGCACAGAGCCCACGTGCTCCGATGAGGAGGTTCAGGTCACACGGACCCTCGTGTAGGCCTACTTGCATTCATGAAAGGTATATTTTCGGCTTAAGGACCCACAAAGAAAATGTTGTTGTCTAGAGTCTTGTCCTGTTGAAGGCTCAGGGTCTAGAGCCAATGGATATAACGAGCTTTAGTTTGGGTAAATAATAAAAATAATACTAAAACTGGCTCAGAACAACATTAACTGGTTATTATGTTGTTGCTATATTGGATAAAATGAGTCGATACATCAGGTCTCTTCATGCCTTTTACATCCCAGATGTAATCGGTTAACTGACTGCACTGTTACATGTAACTCTAACAGACAGACAGATGCAGCTGCAGGACGGCCAGGATCAATACAGCAGTGTGAAGAACAGACTGTAGACTTTTATACCAGCCAGTTTACTGTATGTGCACAATATGGCACAGACGACTGGCCTCCCTCCCCGACAGGAAGGAAAGAGTCATGTGGTGTTTGTAAAGTGAAGACAGAAACGCAAAGGCTCATTTTGTAACGAGGTCTAATGTTGTCATGATGTCATCAATGTTTTATTTGTTTCAGGTCATCAGCTGTGATATTAATTACACTGATGGTGTCTCAGACACAGTGAAGGTATCACGCCGTCATGTGACAGGATGGAAGATTTAAACACCTCACAGCTGGTTAACAGAGAACCAGGATCAGATAATAACATCAAACTAACAGACACATGTGATTAAAGAGATGGAAACATTAATGCTTCACATTTATTTATTAAATCTGTTTAAAAACACAAAAACTCTGTAAAAATGTTGATTTGACTTTTAATCTCTTTCATGTCTCTGTTTTATTAACGGATGTTTTTATTATTATTAAATCCCAGAACAGACTCAAACCAACAATGTGTTCATCTCTCATCTCATTGGTTCCTACTGAAGACTTTAAAACTCTTTACACAGCTCAGTGATAAAACAGCTGCTCGCTGTGGTTTTTAACACACTAACAGGTGTTGCGGACTATTTTCAGCGGTGGATGAATCCACGTGTGTTGCTGTGGGGAGTGTTAATGGCAATCAGAAGATAATTAAGCCTCCAGCAGCTGTCAATCAAAGTCATCACAGTGAGTTTTAAACATTATGTCAGAAATGTCTGCAGCTCCATCAGCTGCCAATAATCAATAGTGATCAGTACTCTGTTTTCAGTCCGTGTGGCAGTTTCAGCAGACGTCCACAGAGCCCTCCTGGTGCTGCAGGAAGCGGATCAGACCTCCGGGCAGCGGCAACTTCTGCAGCCGCCGATGACCAACCAGCCGCAAGACCTGCAGCCGACACAGCTGCAGCAGCGGCCGCGGAGGTGCTGCAAGAGAAGAAGAATTACGTTCAATTCAATTTCATTTATAAAGCGCCAAATCATAACAGAAGTTATCTCAGAGCTCTTTCCACATAGAACTCTACATAGAGCAGGTCCAGACCGAAACTCTTTAATCTACAGCAGCAGCAGGAAAACCTTTAACAGGAAGAAGAAACGTCAAGCAGAACCGGACTCTAGGTGGACGCCGTCTGTCTCGACCGGTTGGATTGAGAGTGTGTGCTGTGACATCACAGAACATGGTGACATCACTGGTGACATCACTGGTGACATCATAGTAGGACACACTGGTGACATCACTGGTGACATCGCGGGTGATTAGTTGTTACCTGCCTTCGCTGTGACATCACCTCTACCTGTTACTGACTCACCTGCTTTCTCTTTGATGACGCTCCAATCAGAGAAGCTGTCCAGGTGTTCCACCAGTCTGGAGCAGAGAGTCACATGACCAACGTAGTCCAACAGGACATCGATGATCGGCCCCGCCCACCGACAGATGCTGGGGGCGGAGATCATCTCGCAGAACTGTCAATCAATCAATCACAACTATTAATCAATCTCAGTATGTAACGCACCTGAACGCCTCTCATTTCAGACATTTGTAACGCACCTGAACGCCTCTCACTGGGCTGTGTTGAAGCAGGTCTCCTTCGTCTTGGAGGCGGCCCCATGGGGATCGGGAGGTTTTGATTGGCGGATGAGGTCCGCTGCCATACACACAGTTGAAGCAGGAGAGGGCGTGGCCTCCGTTGTCCAGCAGGTACTTGAACATGGGCAGGTACTTCATGGAGAACATGTAGATGGCGGGGAAGGTGGTGGGGTGTGTGGGGATGCAGGCATTGATGTCGGCGCCGTGCTCCACCAGCAGCGTGACGGTCTGGATGCAGCCGATCCGAGCCGCCACCATCAGCGGCCGGAACACGTCCAGGTTGGGGTCGGCGCCGGCCGCCAGCAGCGTGCCGACAGCATCGATGTTATTGTTGATGACAGAGAAGTATAGCGCCGTGCTCCGTCGGTCCTCGTACAGTTTAGAGCGCTCTTCAGACAGCTGAGCATTGACGTCGAATCCTGCCTCAATCAGAGTCTCCAGGACGTCGTCACGGTTACGCTCGGCGGCCATGTGCAGCGGGCTGATGCCGGTCCGACGGACTCTGGCCTTGCTGGTTGCCCGGATCAACATGGAAACCATCCTGCAACAGAAAACACCAGGACTTAGCCGGTAACTGTACGTTTCTGCATTTAGAAGAAAAATGTTTATCTGACTGGAAAAGAGGAAAAAGCAGCTCTGCTGAACATACGTGTCACTTCCTCTCTGGGCAGCGATGTGTAGCGGTAATAATCCCGTCTTCCCGGGTTTGTTGGCGTCCGCCTTCTGAGAGAGGAGGAGCTCCACAACGTCCTCATGCCCGTTTTTAGTAGCTTCATACAGAGCCGTTGCTCCGTCAGTAGCCTGGCTGTTAATGTCTGCACCTGCAGAGGTCAGAGGTCAGAGGTCATAGTAGGGGTGTGATGGCTGAACCATCCTGTCCAATCAGGCTCCAGACTCTAGAGCTGGTTTACAGATCCTGATCAGGGTTTCTAACTGGCTGACAAGACATCGTGACTGTGTGTCGACGACATCATTCGTTCGCTGAGTTTTACCTGAAAAGCTGTTTTTGACCAGTAAAGTCAGCGAACTGGTAAATTCTTGTTTTTCTTGTTGTGTCATAATCATCATTCGACAAATTCTTTAGTACTTTAAGACATCCTGAAGTTTGCCATGTCAGAGTCTTTGTTGGGACAAATGTAACAGCTGTTTCTTTAGCTATAATTCTAATTTATATATATATATAATATATTATATATATATAACTGTATATATATATATAATATATTTAACTGTAAATCACTCCGTATGATTCGAAGTAGGAATTAAAGGAAATGCAAAGTGTTAATGGACTGATCTGATCTGACAAAAAAATCCAAATTTGCATCATTGATTTTTAGGCCTTATGTTCTAAAAATGAAATTTAATATATTTTACTATGATAAAGGACATAATATGTTTGTAATTACATATTAACAGGACATCATCAGACATTTTTAATACAAGACCAGGTTAAACCCTGATATTAATCTGGACTGTGTCTGGTCAGTGTGTTACAGTGATAGTCGTGTCTACAATGTGAATTCTTGGATATTTAATGTTCATCTGCAATTTTCTGTCGTGGTTCCAGTAATATTTGTTGTTAAAGTGCACTGAAGTAGCGTCACATGACTAGAGAAGCTACATTTGAGTCAAAAAAAGTAATAAATACACTTGTAAGAACAAAACTTTCCACTCATATCTCATATCATATCATAGGGATGTTTGATTTGAAAGAGAACTGATTTTAATTGTAATTATATGTATCTATAGTGTAAGTTTATCTATACATGTATCTGTATGTGTATCTATACATGTATCTGTATGTGTATCTATACATGTATCTATACATGTATCTGTATGTGTATCTATACATGTATCTGTATGTGTATCTATACAGTTTGTGTATCTGTACATATATATATATACATGAAGAAGAAATATGTTCATGTGTTCATATGTTTATATGTTCATGTGTTCGTGAGTTCATTTGTCCACGTACCGTGTTTGAGGAGGAGGCGCAGTGCGGCGAGCTGCCCGCTCTGAGCGGCGGTGAACATTGGTGTGATGCCGTACATGTCGGTCTGTGTGTGTTTGGCTCCGGCCTTCAGCAGCATCTCACAGATCTCCGTGTTGTTCCTGCACACGGCTTCCTGCAGCGCCGTCCAGCCGTGATTACACGCTGCGTTCACGAGCACGCCACGATTCAGCAGCACCGCCACCAGCGCAGCGCTGTTCCTCTCACAGGCTGCAGTTAAAGGGACGGCACACACAAACAAGTCATTAAAGGGACGGTACACACAAACAAGTCATTAAAGGGACGGTACACACAAACAGGTCATTAAAGGGACGGTACACACAAACAGGTTATTAAAGGGACGGCACACACAAACAGGTCATTAAAGGGACGGCACACACAAACAGGTTATTAAAGGGACGGCACACACAAACAGGTCATTAAAGGGACGGCACACACAAACAGGTTATTAAAGGGACGGCACACACAAACAGGTCATTAAAGGGACGGCACACACAAACAAGTCATTAAAGAGACGGTACACACAAACAGGTCATTAAAGGGACGGTACACACAAACAAGTCATTAAAGGGACGGTACACACAAACAAGTCATTAAAGGGACGGTACACACAAACAGGTCATTAAAGGGACGGCACACACAAACAAGTCATTAAAGGGACGGTACACACAAACAGGTCATTAAAGGGACGGCACACACAAACAAGTCATTAAAGGGACGGTACACACAAACAGGTCATTAAAGGGACGGTACACACAAACAAGTCATTAAAGGGACGGTACACACAAACAGGTCATTAAAGGGACGGTACACACAAACAAGTCATTAAAGAGACGGTACACACAAACAAGTCATTAAAGGGACGGTACACACAAACAGGTCATTAAAGAGACGGTACACACAAACAAGTCATTAAAGGGACGGTACACACAAACAGGTCATTAAAGGGACGGCACACACAAACAAGTCATTAAAGAGACGGTACACACAAACAAGTCATTAAAGGGACGGCACACACAAACAAGTCATTAAAGAGACGGTACACACAAACAGGCCATTAAAGGGACGGCACACACAAACAGGTCATTAAAGGGACGGTACACACAAACAAGTCATTAAAGGGACGGTACACACAAACAGGTCATTAAAGGGACGGCACACACAAACAAGTCATTAAAGAGACGGTACACACAAACAAGTCATTAAAGGGACGGCACACACAAACAAGTCATTAAAGAGACGGTACACACAAACAGGTTATTAAAGGGACGGTACACACAAACAAGTCATTAAAGGGACGGCACACACAAACAAGTCATTAAAGGGACGGTACACACAAACAGGTCATTAAAGGGACGGCACACACAAACAAGTCATTAAAGGGACGGTACACACAAACAAGTCATTAAAGGGACGGTACACACAAACAGGTCATTAAAGGGACGGCACACACAAACAAGTCATTAAAGAGACGGCACACACAAACAAGTCATTAAAGGGACGGCACACACAAACAAGTCATTAAAGAGACGGTACACACAAACAGGCCATTAAAGGGACGGCACACACAAACAGGTCATTAAAGGGACGGTACACACAAACAAGTCATTAAAGGGACGGTACACACAAACAAGTCATTAAAGGGACGGCACACACAAACAAGTCATTAAAGGGACGGCACACACAAACAGGTCATTAAAGGGACGGTACACACAAACAAGTCATTAAAGGGACGGTACACACAAACAAGTCATTAAAGGGACGGTACACACAAACAAGTCATTAAAGGGACGGTACACACAAACAGGTCATTGTAGGGACGGCACACACAAACAAGTCATTAAAGGGACGGTACACACAAACAAGTCATTAAAGGGACGGTACACACAAACAGGTCATTGTAGGGACGGTACACACAAACAGGTCATTGTAGGGACGGCACACACAAACAAGTCATTAAAGGGACGGCACACACAAACAAGTCATTAAAGGGACGGTACACACAAACAAGTCATTAAAGGGACGGTACACACAAACAAGTCATTAAAGGGACGGTACACACAAACAAGTCATTAAAGGGACGGTACACACAAACAGGTCATTAAAGGGACGGTACACACAAACAAGTCATTATAGGGACGGTACACACAAACAGGTTGTTAAAGGGACGGTACACACAAACAAGTCATTAAAGGGACGGTACACACAAACAAGTCATTAAAGGGACGGTACACACAAACAAGTCATTAAAGGGACGGTACACACAAACAGGTCATTAAAGGGACGGTACACACAAACAAGTCATTATAGGGACGGTACACACAAACAGGTTGTTAAAGGGACGGTACACACAAACAAGTCATTAAAGGGACGGTACACACAAACAGGTTGTTAAAGGGACGGTACACACAAACAAGTCATTAAAGGGACGGTACACACAAACAAGTCATTAAAGGGACGGTACACACAAACAAGTCGTTAAAGGGACGGTACACACAAACAAGTCATTATAGGGACGGTACACACAAACAAGTCATTAAAGGGACGGTACACACAAACAAGTCATTAAAGGGACAGTACACACAAACAAGTCATTATAGGGACGGTACACACAAACAGGTTGTTAAAGGGACGGTACACACAAACAAGTCATTAAAGGGACGGTACACACAAACAGGTCATTAAAGGGACGGTACACACAAACAGGTCATTAAAGGGACAGTACACACAAACAAGTCATTAAAGGGACGGTACACACAAACCACACTGAGTTTATTAAAGGGACGGTAAACACAAGTCCAGAACAAAATAATTTCTTCTGAGGTTAGGTTTTACTTTGTAAGACATTTACAGCAATATGTTGACCATTGAGAATCCTGCTCTCTGATTGGTTCAGAGCTCAATATATTTTGTATCAGCAAGTATTCTGAGATGTTTCATTATGACTCATTGTTACCTTTATAGAGTGTTGTCTCACGGTCGTAGTTGGTGATGTCAGGGTCTGCTCCGTGGTCCAGCAGCACCTGAACACATTGCAGATGACCCTTGCTGACAGCAACCAGCAGCGGGGTCTCACCACGCTCTGCTCGCTTGTTGACCATCCCCGGCTGAGCTGATCAGAAAAACACAGACAGATGACTTCAGTCTACCCAAATCACTCATATGATCATCAATATACAGTCTGCAGCCAAACACAACACAGAAAACAACATGAAGATGAGATTCAGAGAAGCAGTCTGTGGCTTTACTCACAATAAACAGTTTACTTAGACATAAAAAACATAATTTGTTTGATTGACAGCTGACTTCCTCCTGCATTCACTGATGCAAACAATGAGACATATTATAAGCCCATAAAACCACATAGAAACTGTGTCTGTCCCCCGACCACTTAAATCTATTAAATCTAAAGTAAACAGAAGAGGAGTCATTCATAAAAACCTAATAAAAATTAACACAACCTCTGCAATTATACAACAAAATAGGAGAATTAAATGTGGACTCTTAAACATTAGATCTCTGTCATCTAAAGCTGTTTTAGTAAATGATTTAATCTCAGATCATCATATTGATTGATTGTCTTACTGAAACCTGGCTGTGTCATGAAGAACATGTCAGTCTAAATGAATCCAGTCCTCCCAGTCATATTAATACTCACATTCCTCCAGACACTGGCCGAGGAGGAGGAGTCACAGCCTCATTATCAACTCTAGACCTGAACTTCATTATAACTCATTAGAAAGTCTTGTTCTTACCTTAAATGATATATTGATTTGATTTGTTGATTGGGACAGTATGTAGTTTTAAACATTAAAGATGCACTGCACCAGAGTTAGATTGTCCCCCACAATCAAAACATACAACAGCACAACAACAAACTGTACAAAGCAAAGCAAAAAACAAAAAAACAACAAAAACAACAAAAACAAACAAACAAACAAACAAAAACACACCATACAAAACACAAAATACAAAGCTACACACAACAGCACATCACAGGCTAGACTCAGTGGCCACACAGCTGATTGGTCTTTAGTAATGTTTGACCTGGCCACTTCATGCAGGAGCTGGCAGTCAGGGACGGTTGTTAGGGTAACAACACCTGGAAAGGCCTCCACCAAGGCTAGAAATACCACTCTGAGTCATTGTCTCTCTCTCTCTCTCCTAGGATCCACGTTTTTGGTATTTTTCTTTTGCATTCAACAGACGCACATACATATCTCACTCATCCACACACCACATTCTCCACTGATGCAGTTACTCTCCACACCTCATGCCTTTTGTATATAGTTATGTTTGTTTTAGTTTTAAATAAAACAAATAATTGGCACCTGAACTTGACTTGCTTTCCCTGTTTGTCACATTCATTGAGCCGGTTTGTGACAGTTGATAGAATTACAGGTCTTCATATGATCAGGTAGGACGTTCCACTGAGTTGTGACTTTCACAGAGAGAGCTGACCGCCCCAGTGTGATGAAACGGTCTCATAGTGGAGGAGGACAAACCAAGTCTCTCACCCAACATGGAAAACTTTACAGCCAGTTCTATGTGTTATAGTGAACCGTCCTCCTGGTCCGTACTCTGAATTATCTGAATCTCAGAGTTTTTATCAATCTTAGTCCTTAGTACAGATAAAGTAATTATAGTAGGTGATTTTAATATTCATGTGGACGTTGATAATGACAGTCTCAGTGCTGCATTTATCTCATTATTAGACTCAATTGGCTTCTCTCAGTGTGTAAATAATCCCACTCACTGTCTGAACCACACCCTCCACCTTGTTCTGACTTATGGCATCTAAATTGAACATTTAATACTTTTTCCACAAAATCCTATTTTATCAGATCATTTTTTAATAACTTTTGAATTCCTATTACTGGATTATACACCATTAGAAAAATGTCCTCACTAGATGTCTATCTGATAGTGTTGTAGATAAATTTAAGGAAGCAGTTCCATCAGTACTGAATTCACTGCCATGTCTCAATACTACAGAGGACTCTTATATTAACTTTAGTTCCTCCCGAACTGATAATCTTATTGATAGTGCTGCAGGCTCACTACGAATAACACTCGACTCCATCGCCCCCTTAAAAAGGAAGATAATAAAACATAAGAGGTTAGCTCCGTGGTTTAACTCCCAAACCTGCAAATTAAAGCAAACATCGCGGAAATTGGAAAGGATTTGGCGTTCCACCAAAGTAGAAGATTCTCGCTTAGTCTGGCAAGATAGTCTTAAAACATATAGGAAGGCCCTCTGTAATGCCAGAGCCGCCTGTTACTCAGCATTAATAGAAGAGAATAAAAACTGCCCTAGGTTCCTTTTCAGCACTTTGGCTGACAAAGAGTCATAACTCTACTGATCCATGTATTCCTATAGCTCTCAGTAGTAACGACTTTATGAGCTTCTTTAATGATAAAATTCTAACTATTAGAGACTAAATTAACCACCTCCTGCCCTCAACAGGCACCGATTTATCCTCACTGATCATCACATCCTATTACAGAGACTGGAGCATTTAACTGGCATTAAAGGAACTGCATTAAGCTGGTTTAAGTCCTATTTATCAGATCGATTTCAGTTTGTACATGTTAATGATGAATCCTCCATGCACGCAAAAGTTGATATATTAATGATAAAGCTACTCTGGATGGCATTACCCTGGCCTCCAGCACCACCGTAAGGAATCTGGGAGTTATCTTTGATCAGGATATGTCCTTTAACTCCCACATAAATCAAATCTCAAGGACTGCCTTTTTTCACTTACGTAATATCACAAAAATCACATCCTGTCCCTAAAAGATGCAGAAAAACTAGTTCATGCATTTGTTACTTCTAGGCTGGATTATTGCAATTCCTTATTATCAGGCT
The DNA here is from genome assembly GCF_914725855.1 of Thunnus albacares. NCBI lineage: Eukaryota > Metazoa > Chordata > Actinopteri > Scombriformes > Scombridae > Thunnus > Thunnus albacares. The sequence goes on along the minus strand of NC_058121.1, from coordinate 30,647,929 downwards.
GCTCTAACAAGTCTCTAAAGACTCTCCAGCTGGTCCAGAATGCAGCTGCACGTGTTCTGACTAAAACTAGACAAAGAGACCACATTTCTCCCATTTTAGCTTCGCTGCATTGGCTTCCTGTAAAATCTAGAATAGAATTTAAAATCCTTCTCCTAACTTACAAAGCCCTTAATGGTCAGACACCATCATATCTTGAAGAGCTCATAATAC